>NW_008339516.1:1312317-1321420 GCF_000622305.1 Nannospalax galili | reverse complement strand
CAGGACCAGAAGTGGTGCTCCTGGAGCCCAAGAAAGGGACTGGGTTGCTCTGGGTGAGAAGGGTCAGGAAGCAGTATTGGTTCCCCAGGTGTCTGGGGCCCCAAGACTAGGAGTGGCGCAGGGCTCAAACTAGGAGTATAGAATGGCGAGGGGGGGGGGATGGAAGGGTGAATGTGGCTTAGGGAGTCCCAGCGCGGAGAGCTGCGCTGTAGACTTACCCCAAGAGGCCTGAGGATAGTAGTGCAGGCTAGGAGAGTTAGCCGGTGGTGCAGGCCCAGGGAAGCAGAGCGAGGTGAGGGCAGGGCCAGGACCAGAAGTGGTGCTCCTGGAGCCCAAGAAAGGGACTGGGTTGCTCTGGGTGAGAAGGGTCGAGAAGCAGTATTGGTTCCCCAGGTGTCTGGGGCCCCAAGACTAGGAGTGGCGCAGGGCTCAAACTAGGAGTATAGAACGGCGAGGGGGGGGGATGGAAGGGTGAATGTGGCTTAGGGAGTCCCAGCGCGGAGAGCTGTCTCCCTACAATTTATATTTTTACGTTTTCTTATATCAAAAGTTTCTCTCATTTTGATATATTTCATCTGTGTACAAATATTTTCCAGTGTCTCCAAATTAACAAGAGAACCATAAGTTGCTTTAACCTTGAACACATTTTCTCTCATTCTTCCCATTCTTCACTAATCTTCTAGAATCAAGAAACATATATTACTTCCATTTTAATCACTCACAGTCAGTCCTCATCTAGTCAACATTCAGTATTATCTGGCTGCTTAAATGCCAATCATTTAATTGCCTTACCCAATATGTCTTCTGTGCCCATCCTACTTTAAGGAATGTCATTCATCCTCCTCCTGCCACATGTAACCTGTTCCCCAACTCAGGTTTTAAGTGCCAATCCTCGCTTTGGGTTCTTTAGTAACAGTTTTTCTATTACTTCATTTTCTCTCCAATACAACACTTTATTAGCTCTACTATTTGTTCTCTTTTGCATTGTGAGGACCTCCTGATATCTTATTACCTGTCCTTTTTTCCCTCATTATATAAGACAAATATTTATAGATAAAACTAAATCTTCATGTTTAAACAACTGAATAAATTTTTGTCCCCAACCTCATTCCAAAACCACACATACAAACTTCTAAACCCCGATAATGTCTTTTGTTTAGGTAGATAAAGATCAGAGTAAACATTCAAAATGACACACTTAAAGTTTTTCTGTAATCTCATTATATAAAACATATAAACTCGAGTGAGTTCTCCAACCCACTCTCCAGCATTCCTTGTTCTTCCCTTTATCCCACTATCTCAGACTCAGCTCGGGCCTTGTATCCCATTCACCTGCTTGACCTATGAGCTTTCAGCATTATCTGTTTGACATCCCAATCCCAGATCTAGCTCAGGTCACTCTCCCGCACCTGCCAGTCTAGTGTGTTCTACAATCACAGCATTCCCTGTTTGCCATAATAGCTCCTGACCTAGCTAGGTTCCCATAACTCACAAACCTGCCAGGTCTGTGAGTGTTGAATCCCCAACATTCCATGTCTGCTCTCCAACTCTACCAGGCATAGATTAGGTCTTGCCATCTTCACATGGCCAGTTAGTGAGTTCTCCAGAAGCTTGCTTGCCATTACTATCACCACCACACTCCCAGTCATAACTGTGGTTTGCAGCCTTTGCATCAGCTCAGACAGACAATATCAAGAGATACATTTGCATGTTTTATTGGTTCCCAGCAAATTGGAAACTCATCCCACCATTCAGAAATTAACACTGAGGTGTCACCTGCCTGTTGTCCTAGTAGCCAGTCCATTGCTCTGGGACACCAATGAGTCTGTACTGAAATTTCACTTTAGAAATTATATCTGTTCCTAACTGAACTGAGATTATTTTTTACACTCACACATCAACTCATAACTGGCCCCAAACTGAACACCCAGCACTACTCAGATGGGCCAAAACCTGACGAATTGAGGCAGCAACAAACTAATATCCAAACACCCAACCAACAAAGGTGAAACCAGATAGCCAACCAAGAAACGCCACCAAGGTCATTACTCCCTATGGGTCTATCCCCTTGCAAAACCACAAACAAGAGGAATAATAAAAATAATATGTCTCCTCCAGAAATTAGCACCTTCATTGTAATGTTTCTTAAGAAAGACACCTAGAAAGCCAATAAGTTCAAAATAACAATTATAAATATGTTCAGGGAACCTAAAAGGGTTATGAGTAAAATATTGAGTGAAGACCACAAACACAATTGAATAAGATGAAGAAACAATTCAAGACATGAAATTAGAATTTCATAGAGATAGATATTAATAACTTAATAGTGCACCTGAAGACATTGAATGAACAAAAACAATATCCAAAAAATGCAAATGAGAAGAAATAATCAAAATCGGGATTAATGAATGAAATAGAAACAACAACAACAAATTACAAAGAATCAATGAACAGAGGAGTTGTTTTTTTAAAAAAAATGCATAACACTGACAAACTTTTCCCAAGTTAACCAAAAGAAAGAAAAAGGAGCAAAATTAATGAAATCAGAAATAAGAAGAAAAGATTATAAGAGATACAGAAGAAATTCAGAGAATCATTAAAAACATAGCTCACAAAACCATATTCCAATGTTGAAACAATATAAAAACTATGAGGATGTTCATAGATATGTATGACCTTCTGAAATTAAATTGACCTATGATGTAGAAGTAGATTAAAATCTTCAAAATAAATAAGGCCAAGGAATAGATTAATATAGCATAGAATTCTACCAGAACTTTAAGAGACACTAATAATGATAATACTCCTAAAATTATTCCACAAAATTGTAAAGGAAAGAAAACTTTCAAATTATTTTTACGAAATTAGTATTATCCTGATACCAAATCCATACAATGATCAAACTAAGAAAAGACAACTACAGGTAAATCTCTCTAATAAACATATGCAAAAATTCACAATAACATACTTATAAGCCCAATGCAAGAGCACATTAAAAATATCCCCCCAAATCAACTGGACTTCATCTCAGACATTTAGATATTACTCAACATACATAATTCAATAAATGTAATCAACAACATAAACAAAATTAAGGAAGAAACAAGAACCTCTTTTCTTATTCAGAAAAAGGTCCTTTAAAAAATGTAACATTCATTCATGATAAATGTCACAAACAACCTACAGATTCAGGGAGCATGGCTCACCTTAATACATAAAATGTAACAAGCCCATAGACAAGATTTTCCATTCTCTTCATTACTAATTAATATAGGTTTTTTTCTGTAATTAAAATTTTATTTCTAAACTGCCATTTTTTCATCTGAAATGTTCAAGTCTAGAGCAGTATTGTTCCATAGAAATAAACAGAAGAAACATACGCAAGATGTAATTTCAATGTCTTTAAATAGGTGCTAGTCATGCTTTTACTTTTTAAACATGAGTTTAATAGGCTTGAAGTTTTAGCTAAAGACAATCGAAGTAAATAAACTACATACAAATCTGAAAAGAAAATTTCAAAATATTATCATTTGTAGATGCTATAATTCTACACAGAATGACCTGAGTGTTTAACCAGAAAACTCTAAGACTGATAAATACATTCAGTGAAGTAGCAGAATGCTACATTAACTCACAAAAATCAGTAGTCTTCCTATACACTAACAACAAACAATGAGGACAGAAACAAACAGAAAAATGTTAACCATTCATTGTAGCCTCAAAAATGTCCAAACAAAATATCTTGGAATAAATATAACTTAGAAAGAGTAAGACTCATATAATTAATAACTTCCTGATATTGAAGAAAGTGAAGACAATACCAAATAATAGAATGGCCTCTGTGATCATGGGTAGGTAGGATTACTATTTTGAAAATGGTGATCTTACAAAAGCAATCTGCAGGCTCATCACAATCCTGTGTAAAATTCCACCACAAGTTTTCACAGAAGATGAAACAAACAAGTCTCGAATTTTATACAGAAATACAAAAAAACAAAAAAGCACCAGGATATCCAAAACAATCCTGAACAATAAGAGATCTGGAGGCATCACCATCCCTGTTTTTAATTATGCTACTGACCCACAGTAATAAAACAGCATGGCAGTGGCATAACAAGATATGTTTTCATCAATGGAATAAATTTCAGGACTGAGATTTAAATCCATGCACTTACAGCTACAAGAATTTTTTCAAAGGGGTCAAAAATACACATTGGATAAAACATATTATATTCAACAAATGGTGCTAGTCAAACCAGATAACTAAACAGAGACGAATGAAACTAAATCCATCTTTCCTCCTACACAAAACTCCAAATGCAGCAAGGACCTCAGTATAAGACCTGATACCCTGGATATGATAGAGGAGAAATTATGAAATACACTGTAATTTACAGATATAAGAAAGGACTTTCTGAATAGGCCCCTATCAGCACAGGCATTAAAACTAACAATTGTCAAGTGGGACCTCATGAAACTTAAAAGCTTCTGTACAGTAAAAGACATCATCATTTGAGTGAAGAGATAGTGTACAGAAATATATGTATTATATATATATACATACATATATATATAAATCTGTGCTAGATATACATCTAACAGTTGCTGATATTTAGAATACATGAGGAACTAGAAAAATAACTAAAAACAAAGCATAATGCCCAATTAAAAATTGAGGCAGGGAACTGAACAAAGATTTCTTAAATGGTGAGGCACAAATGATTGAGAAATATTTTGGTAAATGTTCAACATCTACAGTCATCAAGAAAATGTAAATTAAAACTACTTTGAAATTACATTTTACCATAGTAAGTAACTGTGGCTAAGATCCAAAAAGCAAAATTAATGTTGGTGAATATATGGAGAAAGAACTTGTATTTAGTGTTGGTAGGAGTACAGACTTGTACAGTCACTATGAAAGTTAGTTTGGAGGTCCCTCAAAAAGGTAAAATAGGTCTAGCACAAGATCCACCCATACTACTCTTGGACAAGTGCCTCAAAATCCCTAGGTACTACTAAAGAGATAAATATTTATCGATGTTAATTGCTGTCTTATTCACAATATTCAGGAAATGGAAACAACGTAGATGTTATCCGCTGTTGAATGGATAATGAAAGTGCAGCAGAGTTACACGATGGGATATTATTCAACTGTTGAGATAATTGAATGCAAAAAATCAGATGCAAGTCATAACAATCATCCTTGGTGAGATAACCCTGACCAAGAAATACAACCATCACATGTTTTCTCTCCTGAGTAGATGCCAGCTTTGAGCCTCTACATAGCTGTGTTTAAATTGGAATGTCCTTAGACATCAGGAAACTCATAAAAAGCCATAGGGGGTTGCAGTTTAAGAAAGAGGAGATAGAGTGCAGTGATATGAAAAAGGAATGGAGGGTAATATATCAGGAAATATTTAATAGGAAATGGAATAAAAGGGCAGGTTAGTGGAGAGGGTATGTGTCATGATCATTATCACTAGAAATCTTTTGAAAATGTTATTTGGGGAGCTGGAGAGATGGTTCAGCAACTAAGAACACTGAATATTCTTGCAGAAGACCCGGGTTTGAGTCCCAGCACCCACGAGGCAGCTAACAACTGTCAGTAACTCCATTTCCAGTGGATCCGACAGCTTCTTCTGTCCTCTGCAGGCATTGCACAGCATGGGTGCACTTACCTACATGCAGGTAATAATGCATACACATAAAAATAATAAACAAAATATTTTTTATAAAAGAAAGAAAATGTCATTTGGAAACCTAATCACTACAGAAGCCTCTTAAATTGAGTGCAGGTACAATGTGGAAAGAGCTTACATGTTTTTTACCTTTTAATTGGTGGGCAATGCCCCTACCAGACACCACAGGTTCACAAAGAAAAAGCTTGATGCCAGGAGTGGACATCCTCTTTTGAATTTGTTAACAGAGTGATCCCATAGACAGTTGAGCAGTACTGGCAGTTGTCATTGTTCTTGGTTACCCCCCAGCAGCTGACTACATGTCCATATTGCTGAAGACACTTTGAATGTGTGACTAGTTGAATAAACAAGGAGAAATCAAGCAGGTTCTGACCCCAAACCTTCAAATCTCCTGGCTAGATTTTATATTGCTGAAGAGTGCTATTCATGCTACTCTTAGAAAGATGTAATCATCATTGAAAGAGAGACATAATCATCACCCTTCCACAGCTGTGAACCCTTCTTGCTACAGTATGCCCACTGATACAATATTAGAAGGAATGTTAGCATAAACAACCACATTCTGCTTAGGCTTAAGACCAGTTCTTACAGATGGAACCCATATCTGTCACTATCATCAAGGTCAAAAACCTGTGGCAGGTCCAGCCACAGGCTGTGGAAGAGTGTATACTAACATTGTCCTTCTAAATATACATAGTATTAAACTGACTTCTGCTGATTTATTGTTAAACCTGTAGATTAATTCATCTCTCAACTCTCACTGGAGACACTTCTTGTGGCAGATGGCAATTAACTGAAAGAATCACAATTGTTCAACATGCAGAGCATAAGAGACTGCAGGGTGCTCAGCCCTACATGAGACACCTGCATCACATCCCCTTGTTTCAATGCTTAGGGATCATTGTAGAAGAAGGGGAGAAAAAAACCTGTAAGAACTAGAGGTGGTAGATGAAACAAGGAAACTCTGTTTCTGGAACCAACAGGGTTGTTGCATATGGTGAATTCACAGCTCTTGTGAAAACATGCTAGGTCCACTGCAAACTCAAGACAGACAAAAGCCAGGATGAATGGGGGAGGTGAACGACGCCCCAGCCACAGTTGAGGAATTATTGGAAATTATAAATTACTGACAGAGGCAGAGTCAGTTTATGGATTTGGTGCAAAGGGTATTGACCAGGCTCCAGGGGATGTACCAAACCCAAGACAATTTCAAATTTCAAATTAGACTCAATAGGCTTTAAAGAAACATAATAGAAGCTGCAAAGTTGGGGTGAGGGGGGACATGGGTGTAATAGGGTGGGCTGGATATGAGGGAGAGATTTGGATATGATCAAAATGCATTGTATGAAATTCTCAAACAAAATATTTTAAGAAAGAATTATTTTGTAATTACTTTCAATGGAAAAATAACTAAAGAAAAATTAAATAATAATCTTTAATTATGAATCTCATATGACTTAAAGATTAATCACACCAGTGACTAAAAAGGCTGCAAGAAATTTGGTGATACTCAAGACTTTATTTCAACCCCAATTAGTTTCCAACATCATTTCTTGCAGCAAGTCATCAGGGAAGAGGCCTACTGGACTGGAAGTTGACTAATTATTTTTGAATATCCTTTATACACACTAATTTTTTTAACACTGAAGTCTATGAATTCTATAGCATTGAAGTAAAATCATTTGTCATAAGAAAATATCTATTTCCTGAATTTGATCAGGAAAAATGAGAATCAACAATATATTTGGGACCAAAATGTTAATGAATTCAGGACAAAACACATTTTCATGAATTGTAAATGAATTATAGTAATTTACAAGACTTTATAATGTTTTTCACAGGTAAAATGCTAAACATCCCTTTCTACTTTATTATATTGGATTAATTAACATGACACGCAAAAATTATTTTAATATGTCAATTTGTAATGGATTAAAATAGGTAAGAAATACATCACTATCATCAGACAGTTCCATATCTCCACTATTCAATAGAGTGAACCTCAACTTTTCTTGTTGCTTAGATGAATCCCATTTGCTTTCACTTGTAGGAAAGATTTCATTATAAACATATAAGTCAGCCATGAAATGGAAGTGGAGTTGGGTGATTTTGTCAAAGGATTGACGTGGTAATGAGGATGTTTGAAGGCTCACATTGTGAACTATTTGTTTCATATATTCAGTAAGTCTGATCTATTTGCCTATTATGATCTTTTGTTGAACTAATAATCTTGGGATAAAATGTAGTTATTTTTGTTCAAAGGTAAATGTAACAGGTCACATTCTATGCTGAACATCAAAGATGTGCTTCAAATATTTCAATTGCAAGAAATCTATTCATTCACAATTGAAAGAGCCTTTTTCAGAAAAACACGTTATTCATTCACTTATAACTTTTTGTTATTAACCCTGGAGTGCTCATTGATTTGTCTATACAGAAATAAAAGAAGAAAATCACTTTTACTCATTCTTCTACCTAATTAATCTTTTCATATATTTCAGACATAGGTCAAGTGAGCAGATTGGTCTTTTACTTTGAGTCATAGATCAAGGCTCACACCGCAGTGCCTCCCATATCCATTTTGGAGCCATTAAATTATCACTAGACAGAATTGTCCTTTTAAATAAACATTTAAACATGTTTCATCCATCCGAACAATTTTATTTTTATATAATGGGTAATTTCTCGGTAAGCACTAGGAGAAAGCATTGTTATTATAAGAACAGTAAAAACGTTATCAATATTTCTTGAATGCTAACTAAATACTAGTCACTTATTTTATTTCATGTGTGATTTATCTGCATGTATGTAAGTGCAACCACATCCTGCAATGCCTGTAGAGGCCAGAAGAGGGCCTCAGATCCCATAGAATTGAAGTTACAGACAGTTCTTGGCTGTCCTGTGGGCTCTGGGAACTGAACCAAGGGCTGCTGCTGGAATAGTGAATGCTCTTAACAGCTGAGTCATCTTTTCAGCCTCAGAATGCTTTTAATGTTAGAAACAATCCAATTCATAAACCAAAGGATGGGATCCTGGCCTGGACTTAACATCTACAAGGCAATGTCTTTTATTTGCCTATTTCTCAATCCTAAATTCAAAGTGATAGCAAGCAAGTCTTTTCCAAGCACACATTTTTTTTCTTTTTTCTTTTCTTTCTTTTCTTTCATTTTTTTTCCTGTCTTTCTTTTTTTTTCAGGACTTCTTTATGCCCTCATCTCCAACCACAATTAACTATAAATTCTTCAATGTAGATTGTTCAACTCTAGAAAAATTTGACACTTATGGCTCCATTTATAGTAATTATGTATTCATTTTGTTAATTTAAGTAAGCAGAGTAATCTGTTCATTGATGTCTACATTGTGTAGACTATGCACCTGTCTTTTTAACTTTTTAATTTATTTTT
>NW_008339516.1:1294075-1312289 GCF_000622305.1 Nannospalax galili | reverse complement strand
AGAACTGATCTGTCCCCCAGTAACTCTAGTAACTCTAATCACTTTATCATGGTTTGAGACTTAGTCACTTCAGCAGTGTTTTTACAAAGTGTCTCACTGTGTAGCATTCTTTGGCCAGTGGAATTTGCTGTGTAGACCAGATTGGTCTAAAACTCATAGAGATCCACTTGCCTCTGCTTTTGTGAGGTGTTCTGAGATTAAAGATGTGAGGCACCACACCCAGCTCTCAGTTCAGCTTTTCAACTCTCAATAACATTTCTATGTCTTGTATGTACTGTCATTTCATTATGTAGACACTTTGAATCTAGTAATTATTGAGAAGTTGAAGCTTTGATATCAAATATCCCTTTTAATGCAGCATTTGGCCAATTACTCTTTGCTTCTTTGTGTTCTAACCAATTTACCTCATAAATTACCTCTTCCAAGAGCTACCTATCCCTTATATTTTATTTCTTTGAGTTCAAGAAGATTTTTTTTCTCCTACTAAAATTAATGAAATGAGCACCATCCCACTAAAGTGTCTTGTAAGAGTAGCACACTACTTTCTACTTGCATAGTCACAATCAGAATTGTTTCATATTATTCTACTATTTCCTGTACAAACCTAGGCTAATGTCTACATAATCCTTTTTGACATTGAAATACAATATTACTCTTTCAAACTCATTGTCTTCTTCTTGCTATGTATTTCTAAATATGTCTTCTCTGTATGTGTTAATTTTGTGAGTAAACTTGCTTGGGCTGAAAGGTGTCCAGGTCAAATCCTGTTCTGGGCTTTTCTAAGATTTTGACCTGTATGAGATTTACATTTTAAGTAAAATGTGCCCATTCTCACATACAAACATGCACACACATTGTACAATAATAATAATAATAATAATAATAATAATAATCCAAAAGAGTGCTTTGAAATTCACCATATCATTATCTTTCTTCAGTTTCTACATACCTGCTTCAAGGCAAGACCGATGATTGGCTTTTCTGAGTTGCGAGCTTCCTAGTGTAGATGCCCCTGTAGATTTTGATGATCTCCATTTTTTAAAAAAAGATTGTAAACACACACACACACACACACACACACACACACACACACACACACACACACACACACAGCCAGCACAAACACCCACATTCTAATGTTTCTGTTTCTTTGGGGAACTTTGGCTAATGAAATCTCTTATTATTTTATGGAATTGAGTGTTGGTTCATTTTCAATGATCTAGCAATACTTGACCTACCCAAATACTGGTAGAATTAATTAAATTATTTTAAATTAAATTAATTGACTAAAAATTAAACAGTAATTTAAATATTAAAGATATTCTTTGTCTACTGGGCCATAAATCTTTATAGTTTATCTATGATCTATTAATATTATTCCCTGTAGAAATGATATAAAAATCATATTTTCAAAATGTTTCAACTATTGATTAGCAAAAACACACAATTTTACTCATCATTATATAATGTTGTGATTATAGTGTTTCATTTATAAACATTATAGATATACCTGTATATTTTCTGTTCCTCATTTTACAGGAGAAAAGATTGACTATTATTTCCCCCATATCAATGCTCCTCCATATTTAGTCTCAGTTCCTGCAGGAATATGCTTAAATTCCCTTTGTTTTGAATTTTTTAGGTTAGAAACCATATGAATATAAAATAATTTTCATTGATTTTACTACCTTATGCACTTAAGAAATCATCTTGCAACTTGTATTCACTGCTTTCCATGTACTCATCTTCACTTTGCTGCTTGTTGATAGTCATAATATTTGACACACTCTCCTTTGCCTGGCAACACAAATCACCTTTCTGTTTGGTAAAACTAATGTGGTATCTCTAGCATTCCAGTATCTGAGACAACAATGAAGCCTGGCATTTGACCAAACAGTTGATCTCTATGGTTTAGTGAAGTTGACAAAGTTACTTATCTGCTTTTCATCTCTTAATTTATGAAGATTTCCATTGGTCTTTGTGTGATAAATTACCATGAAAAGTTGAAAATCATTGATTTGACACAATGTAGAACCACCTATACAAGAACCTCAATGAAGGATTGTTTAGTTCAGGTTGGTCTATGGCCATGTCTGGGAAAGTAGTATTAATTACATCAATTTGTGTAGGAAGGCCTTGCCCTCTATTGATGACACCAATCCCTAGGCTGGAGGTCCTGAACCATGTAAGAATGGAGAAATCAGGCTACAGGAAAGCAAGCAAATGAGCATATATGCATTCATTTCTCTCTGCTCCTGACAGGTGCATAAATGACTTGCTGTCTCAAACTCCAACCACTTTAACCTGTAATTGTGAACTACAATAAGTGCTCCCAATGTTGTTTTTGTCATAGCAACATAAATATAGCTAAAACAAACAAAAAAAAAACTGATGATGAATTAATAAATGAAATATTAACATCTTCATGCTTATACCATATAAACAATTAGTAAATCATGAATTTTATTCTTCTTGAAGTACTTCTTGAAGTACTGTCATATTTGTTACTTATGACTTCATAAGTTTTTGCTAATGATGATAAGGAACCAATAATAACATTGGATTGTGGGAGACAGACTTGAGCCTAGGGTGAAAGTCTTATTGACAGCCATACAGCAGGCCTGAGGCAATGGCCCAACTGCTGGAGCTACAAGGAATGCCTCGTGACATTTTGCTCCCATTGGCAGATCATGAGACTTATGCCTAGATCTCGCCACTCCCTAATCACCACCCTTGGGTACCTTACCTTTAACCTACTTACTATTCTGTACACCACCCTTGGATACCTCACCTTTAAACTACTTGCTGTGCTGTAATTGGATCACTACCCCTATATAAGCTTGTGCCTTCCCGCAATAAACCAGATCTGCATCACTGAACCTGGTCTCCTGTGTCTGAATGCGGCTCTGCTGACACAGTCTCCCCACCAGCCCTGGGGTCCAGACCGGACGGCTGATCAGGGGAACTAAGAGAGCAGGAGAGAGGCCATAGCCAGAGGAGAGCAGCCACTTGACAACCACAACTGGCACCCAATGTGGAGCTGTAGCGTGTCGTTCCTGTCTCCACTGATCGTCTTCCTGAATGGTTCCTGAGTGCCTTAGGGTACGTCTTGCAGGGTCAGTGACCTCCGGTATGGGGAATAGTCATCCAGCTGCTTCCAGCACCTGCGCTGCTGCACTGGTTTCTATCCTCAGGAGCAGGCAAATTAGGGTAACAGAAAATGAAGTAATTAAGGTTTTAGATGAAGTACTAGCTCTTGCCCCCTGGTTTACAGATTCTTGTTGCTGGGATCCTGAACAATGGGCTTGCATTTTATTCTTGGCCTGGCATAGAGAAGTCAGGGTGGGATGCCCACAGTCTGGGCTGTTCTACCCCTCCCTTCAGGAGGTTCCCCCAAAGTCCCTGAACAGGACAGTCCCCTATTTAAGGAGATAGATGAGCAAATACAACAGGATGCTGGGGATGGCTTGTCCCAGGCATTTCCAGTTAAAACAAAACTAACGGATTCTTGTTCTGATAAAACTATGACTGTTAATGATGCTATAAAAAATGAGGAATTGGGGTTTGAGAGCTCCCCTGATGAAAAACAGGAAATCAAGGTCACCTCTGCCCCGCCATTATGGGGCGGTGGCTACCCTCCGCCATCTTGTATTAGCTTTGATGGAAAACAGGAAGTTAGGGCAGCCTCTGCTCCGCCATTCCAGGGCAATGACTACTTTTCACCATCTTGCACTAGCTTTAAGGAAGTTCCCCTCCAGTCCATCTACCTCTCCCTTCCGGAGGAGGACTGGAAGCCTCTCCCACCTAGGCCCCTCTTCTATGATACAATGGGTGATTTTCCACAATTTTTCCTGGGAGATTTTCTACAGTTCTTCCCAGTTACTGTCAATCAGGGACAACAGAACCTTAATATCTGGAATCCATATTCTCATGATACCTTAAGGAAGCTGCGTTAGGCAGCAATTGAGGATGGCATTCACTCCCCCTGGTTTGGTCAGTTATTAGATACAATCAGTCATTTGGCCAATACCCCCTATGATTGGCAGAATAGCGCCCATGCCTGCTTACAGGGAGGCGATTTCCTTTTATGGAAAGTTGCTTACCAAGATGAATGTGAACAACAGGCAGAGCGCAATAGAAATGCCAATGTCCAAAACATTGGAATTGATGCTCTAATAGGACATGGCAATTTTGAGAGCCCCCGCCAAGCTCAGGCACAGGGACCTGCCCGCTACTTTGAACAAGTATGGCTTTGAGCGCTGCCTGCTTTTTGAAATATGCCAACAATTTTGAGACCCCCCAAGCTCAGGCACAGGGACCTCCCTGCTACTTTGAGCAAGTATGACTTTGCGTGCTTCGTGCTTTTCGAAGTATGCCAACTCGCAGTGATACCAAATTAACCAAATTAATACAAAAACCAGGCAAGTCTTTCTCTGATTTTGTTGAGAGATGCCAACAAAGTATAAATAGAAAGATCAGTCATCAGGGAGCTGCCGATGCCCCTTTAGGCACAAGGATGTCTCTGATTGGATTCTGGCCTGCCGCGATGTGGGGACCACTCGGGCCCATGCCGCAGTCCTTGCTGAGGCACTGGCTGCTCATCAGCCTCAGGCCAAGCTGGAAAAAGGCAAATGTTTGGACTGCGGGGGACAGGGTAATTGGTCACAAGATGGAAAAAGGCAAATGTTGGGCCTGTGGGGGACAGGGCCATTGGTCACACACCTGTCCTAATAAGATTATGTAAGAGGCCAAAAGGAGCCAGGTTCCACCTTCAAAATGCCCGAGATGCCACAAAGGCTTTCATTGGGCAAGAGAATGTAGGTCTAAGGTGGATGCAGATGGTAAACCCATGCAAAAGGTGCCTTTAAATGGGCAATGGGTTGCCACTCAGCCCCACCTGAAAGAAAGGAATTAAGGGAATACACCCCCCACATCCAATGGACGATGCCTATTGATTTGCATGAGCTTAGGATGCAACTTTCCCTAGATGACAATAAATTTAAAGGCCTAATTGATACAGGGGCTGATATTACTGTAATCAGACAGGAAGAAGCCTTGTCTCATTGGCACCATAAGCCTGGACCCCCTATACAAGGTGTTGGGGGCTTACAAAATACTTTACAGGTCCAACGTCCCATGGTCTGGACTGACCCGGATGCCAATACAGGACCTATTAAACCGCTCCTAGCTGCCGGGCTTCCCCATAACCTGTTGGGGAGAGATATCCTCTGCAATATGGAGACTGTTCTAACTGCCAATGACAAAGCCTTTTATGATGACTGTGTTGTAGACTAGCAGTTAGTTAATGCTCCCCACCCTCACCCCCAATTCTAACAGCCACTGCTCCCCTGCCCAAGCCACCTCCCATCAAACTAACGTGGGACATTAAAGCTCCCATATGGGTGGATCAGTGGCTTCTTCCTTCACATAAATTAGCTCACTTGATCTCCTTGGTCCAGGAACAGTTATCCTTGGGTCATATTGAGCCCTCAGTCCTCATAATTCTCCCATTTTTGTTATACAAAAGAGATCAGGAAAGTGAAGAGTTTTACATGGTTTAAGGGCTCTTACTGAGCATATGAAGCCTTTAGGGACCCTTCAAACAGAAATGCCTCACCCTACCACTATTCCCAAAGAGTGTGCAATTATTATTATAGATATTAAGGACTGTTTCTTTTCTTTTCCTCTTCATGATGATGATAAGCCCTATTTTGCCTTCTCTATACCTACCACCAACCATAACCTTCCAGTTCAACATTATCAATGGAAGGTTTTGCCTCAGGGCATGAAAAACATTCCTACTATCTGACAACATTCAAGCACCAGTTAGAGACACTCAGAATCATTCTTGAAACCTCATAAATTCCCAGTGTGAGTGGAACTAATACAATTTGCACTTGGAAGATCTCAGAAAAAAAAAAAATCAGATGTCATTCTATAGCAGCCATGCTAGTTATGCCAAAGTTTTGTTATCAGATCTAATATGAAGATATTGTTGTCCAGTCTTAGCATTGCAATATTGAACAAGTATTCAGATGCTGGGTTTCCCTTTATATTTCACACAACTTTTGTTTAAACATAGCATTTTTCTTTTAATTTAGGGCTAGGACTTATATGTTGAATTCTGACAGATAAGTTGAAGAAAAATCCTGAATTTGACAAACAACAATTTCAACTGCTAGAAAACAAATGTTCAAATATTGAAGGAAAATGTATAAAGTAGACAGGGCTATCAAGTGATCACTTGACAGCAAATGTGCATGTGGTAATGACAAAAACATTTCATTTTTTTCTCTAGTTAAATAAGCATGAAGCTATTTTAGATAACTATATTGTAAATAAAACAGTTCAATGACAAAGTTCAAATTAAAAGTTTGTTAAATATAAGTAATTATGTAGGTTTCACTTACAGCTTAATATTCATAAATCTATCTCCACTAGTAATATTAAAGTACTAGAACTCAATGTGGTACAAGTACTATATTGTAAATAGAGTATGTTCCATGTAATATGACAAATAAATAAGATGCTGTGAAGCATATATTTAGGAAACATATCCTTAGTTGGGTTTTCCTTTTGTCCAGAGTCTTTCAAAAGCCCTATAAAGTAGGACTTTATAAATTGCTTTGTGTAAGTCAATGGGTCATGAGACATCATTTCCATTCTCCATATATGTTTGTTGTATTCTGTCTACAAACTTTAAAAAGTAGATTAATGCATTTTTAACATATTAGACTCAAAAGAAAAGTTATCAAATCAGCTTTTAAATCACTTAAAATCCTTTGATCTGACCCTGTCAGCATTCCTCAGTGTTTCAGTGCTTAAAACTGATACTTGGTCTGATGTGGTAGAAAAAAACCTCAATGATTTATACTGACAATATCTCTAAAAATTATGTACAGAACATTTTTAAAAATAAGTTGTTGCAGCTGGTGAGATGGCTCCATGGTTAAGAGCACTGACTGTTCTTACAGAGGACCTTGGTTTGATTCCCAGCACCCACATGACGGCTATGAACGGTCCTTAACTCCAGTTCCAGGGGAATCTGAAGCCCTCATCTGACCTTCGCGGCATTGCATGATACGACACGGGTGCAGTCACATACTTGCAGGCAGTACACTCATACACAAAAAATAAAAATAATAAATAAAATACTAAAAAAAAATAAGTTGTACCTTGGAGCAATTCATATCTTTGTGTCACAACCAATGAAAAGGCCATGTGCTGATATGCCATTACATATGTTGGTAGAACTGATAATGGAGTTTGACAGTCATGACAATCAGCTGACTAATAAACCTATACAAAGAGATGTCATTGGGTAACACAACCACACAGCTACAACTCAGTGTGGTTCTTCAGTTAGTCCTTGTAGATGTCTAAACATGTGAAATGTGCAGTGGAAGTAAAGCTGGATAAAGATGCACTGATTCACACTATAGAAAAGATTTTTCTAACCTATGTTTTTCTAGGTAGCCTGCATTTCTATAATGTTTCAATGACATTGTGTGCATGCACCTATTATGTACCAAATGTAGTATATATTAGGAAAAATTCTAAATGGGATAATGTATGACACTTATAAGAACACTCTAAATGGGGTAATGTATGGCACTTATAAGAAATATAACATGAATACATCTTTGTTGATACACACACACACACACACACACACACATATTCACATTAACCCAAAAGTTTACTGAAGTTATTCTCTATTGTTTTCTAATTCATTCACTTCCATTTCTGAGAAATTTTGTTTAAAAAAAAAGCCCTTTGTTATCAATAAAGCATTTAGTGTAAATTAAAGTACATACTGGTACTGTGGCAAACATTTTATTTGGAAAATATATTTAAAATTAATTAGTGATCTATCTTCATAGTAAAAATTGGGAATTTTATGTTTATGAAATTTGGAAGGCTGGAAAATATAGTCTTCAAACTTTTAAAAGGGATCATAAGTCAGAATATTGATCTGCTCTACTGATAATGTTATTTATATACTGGAAACTCTTGGAAATACAAAAAAAAATGACAAAATGATTCATGTTAAATTTATAAAATTGTTGATGGTTTAAGTCTCATGATTACTATAGAAAATGCAAAAATGTGGATATTTGACCTGAAAAACAAATATAGAACAGCATTTTTACAGAAGCCTCGTTTTCTCTTGAGGACATTTTTTCTCTGTTTTTTTTTTATTTTTTTAATTTTTTAAATTTTATTATTTTCATTTTTTGTGTATGAGTATATTGCCTGCATGTATGTGAGTGCACCCATTTTGTGCATTGCCACGTAGGTAAGAGGAGGGCTTTGGATTTCCGTGGAACTGGAGCTAAGGACTGTTCGTAGCCACCTTGTGGGTGCTGAGAATTGAACCCAGGTCCTCTGCAAGAGCAGTCAGTGCTCTTAACTGCTTAGCTACCTCTCCAGCCCTTCTAAGTTTTACGGTCTACTTCTGGAGAACATTTTGGAACTCAAGGGACTATTATTTGGTTTTGTTTACCCCTACCTTTTAGGGACATGTTTATGATTACTAAGAATGTTAGCCACTTTTTTGGCATTCTCCTCTTTTCTTGGGCAAGAGCATGAAGATAGGGGTTTCCCTAAGTTAGCTTTATCATAAGTTGTGAGATATTTGAAGTAATTTTCTTTCTCATATTATGTGCTATTAAATCAATAAAAACATTGAAATATAGCCTCTAGTTTCGGAGGATACATGTATCAGACATATCCAAAAGAAGGTTGGAGGGGGGAAGGGAGGAACAAAATCTACAGTGTTAAAAATACTAATTAATAGCAATTCCTAATGTCAAAGAAGGGTATTTAAATGCAAAACAAGAGACATTAAAAATTCTATCTTATCTGTAAAAAATCTTTTGGAGACCTAGTCATAATATTTCTTAATTGTATGTGAAATTAATAAAAATGGCCAAATTCACAATGAAAGACATTAAAAATATTGAATCATATATTATAGTTTTGAACAAAACTGAAAATTATGTGCACATATATCAAAATTTTATACTTTTCTTTAAGCTTTAAAAAATATTTTCTAAAAGGCCCCAAAACTTATTACAAAGTCTTGCAGACACAAACCCAGCTAATGTTGGATTTAGTAACCTAAATGATTTTGCTAATGAAATTCTAATCCCAAAGTTGCACTCAGGACAAGATCGTGATGTGAAGACCTGCCCATAAAATGCCTTACAGTGAGGAAAATATTATATAAGGAAGATTGAGAAAACAATTTTAACTTCCATTTTACATATAAGCTGTTTACACAGGTGTTTTTGGAAACTGATTGACATGTTAATTTATATCTCAGAGAGTTATTCCACAGCTGTATGTGACATTCTTGGCTACTTGACAAAATAGAATATTGTTGCTTTCATTACTTTCATTATAATAATGAATAACAATAAAAAGTGAGATAGATAGACGATAGAGGGATGAGAGATGATTAGATAGATAGATAGATAGATAGATAGATAGATAGGTAGATAGATAGACAGACAGAAGATAGGTGATACACAAATGATAGATGATAGATACATACATAGATACATGATACATAGATGATATATAGATTAGATTTTATACATAGATTAGAATTACCACAAAGTAAAGGGTCTAGGTTTCTGAGTGCCTACTATCAAAGACCAATGGAGGATTATCAAAGCCTGAAGGACATAATTCCTCATGGTGAGAGAACTGACAAGCTTTAAAAACAAACATCTTCAACTCTGTGGAGCTTAATGTCTTTCTTCCAGTTTTCATGAAAGAGATGGTTCCTTTTTAATTTACTTCGCATGGGCTTATTTACTGTGTTTATCTTTTATCCTTTCCTGCCTCCATTTCACTTTTATTCAAACTTCTCTTGGTTTGTCATTTCAAAATAAATTTTTGCTCCAAATACTATTTACTCAGGCACTCCAGCTTCAAGTAAACAAAAAGTAACTTGTTAGAAATTTAGAGTGTCTGACCTCACTATATATCTACTAAAATAGAATGTGCACATTAGCAACATCCTCCAACCAACATGTATATACTATTTTTGAGGCATGATGACATTCTATCTAGCTATAAGGAACTTCTGGGCTGTTCTCAAAAACAGATAAATTTTATGTTACTAGGAAATTTACATTTTTAGTCTATAAAGTCATCATTTTGCCAAGGATGAATATTTAACTATTTTAGTTCTTAAATGTAGCTACTATATGGAGCACAAATAAAAACAGACTGAGATGTGCATACTTCCCGAGACAAGCGAAGCAAAGATGAGTGAACTGTTCAATGCATAGAGCAAATGCAAAACAGGTGCAGGAATAAAAGAAGTGTGAGTAGCAGTCTTGAAAAGAGGCTGGCTTTGGTTGACTTGAAGAGAAGGACAAAGAGGTGATAAAGAGGCAGAAAAAGGGTAGTAAGAGGAGGAGGAGGGCGGGAAGGAAGAGAAGCAGAAGATGGAAGAGATGAAGGTGGCAGAAAGGAAAGGAAGGGGGAGGAAAGGAAGAGAATGGAAGGAAAGAAAGGAATGGGTAATGGGGTTTGAGGAAGTAAGAGGGGAAAAGGAAAGTAAGAACAAACAGGACGAAGAGGAGCTTGCAATGGGAAATGAAGGAGAGGAAAGAAAAAGAAAGGAACAGGAAAGGAGGAAAGAGGGAGAAGGTGTGAAGGAGGAAGAAGAGAAAGAAAAAGGGAAACGGGACAAGAAAGAGAGGGAGGAGTTGGAAAAGGAGGAGGGATATGAGTATGTAGTTACAGTGATTGGTGCACAGGATTAAAAGTGAAACCATGGCCAAGTCAGGATTGTCTGTCTACCTCTCCATGAATACACATGCATTGTATCCAGTTTAACCTGGATCTTGCTAGGCCATGCAAAGCTTTTGTGTGTGTGTGTGTGTGTGTGTGTGTGTGTGTGTATGTGTGTGTTTCTCCCAAAGTGAGATGAGAAGTTCATATAAAGAAGGATGGGAGAAAAATACAATTGGGTTTTGCTATTTTAAAGGACAACTCTATTCAACTATTTTGTGTATGTCATCAGTGTGGGCAGGATGTGAGCAAAGAGAGGAGTGAGGAGAATGACAGTATTGGGACACTCCGTGTGTTAGATAACATCTGGCATTGGTGTTGAAGGCTAGAGTTGTTTGGATGCTAAGTACACTGGGAAACTAGACCTTGATAGACTGTTGAAGATAGGATGGTAAAAGGCAAACTAAGAACATAATTAAGAATAATAACTTTATGTCTGAGTAATTGGGAAAATAAATCGCCACTAACTGAACTGAAAAAAACTAGATGAACCCAAACTATATTTGAGAACTTAATGAATCCAAGCATTTAAAAAACTTTAATGTGCAATAGTAAACATAAAAGCATGAGATGGTTACAGACAGCTCATATTCTCATGATGCTTCGTAAGCTTATGTATAAAACAAGAATATATATTAAAATGTATATATAAAGATTCTATCTAAAGATCCAAAGCTTACATCCACTTATAAGAGAGAACATGTGGCCTTTGTGTTTCTGGGTGTGGGTTACCTCACTTAGGATGACTATTTTCATTTACATCCATTTACCTGCAAATTTCATAATTTCACTTTTTGTAAGAGCCAAATAATATCTTATTGTGTAAATGCATCACATTTTTAATATCCATTCATCAGTTGGGTTGTTTGAACTTGCTGGCTATTGGGAATAGAACTGCAATGGACATGGATAGCAGTGTAATAGGATAGAGAGTTCTTTGGGTACACACTTAAGAGTGATATAACTGGATCTTATGGTAGATCTATTTTTAGCTTTTTGAGGAACCTCCACACTGATTTCTACAGTAGCTGCACCAGTACGCACTCCAGAAAGCCATGAATAAGTGTTCCACTTTTCTCTACATCCTTGTCAGCTTTTGTCATTGTTTAGGTATGTAGGCTTCAACTGGAAAATCCATAAATGTCAAAAAAACAGTAAGGGGCCATAGCGGTTGTTTATAGGAGAGACTAAATAAAGTGATATAATTGAGGAAATAGAAAAAAAAATGGATAGAAAGGGTTAAATGGGGGGGATGTGAGAACAAGGTAGAGGACAGAGTAAATAGAAGCATAACTAATACTACAGCCCTTTGAAGAAGTCATGTGGAAACCTACTACTTTAGCAGCCTTTACAAATAAAAACTTTAAAAATAAACAAAGTGTAATAACTTCCATGTCATACTACTATAATGGGGATTCAGTGGCCGCACCAGACAGCACATGCTAGTAATGAAATGCCCAATGCCTGCAATGGACATCTTTTGGAGTTCTTTGAACAGAGTTGTCCTATAGAGCACCAAATAGTACTGCCTGTTGTAATTACTCTTGGTTACCCATGAGGATATGATACTAACACCCTAATCATGAAGATACTACATAATAGAACAACCAATTAAGAATCTGATGAAGATTCAACATTGCATTCTAGGTTCGTAATACTAGAATGTAGTATGCATGCTACTGGGAGAGAAAGGTTACCATGAATCATACCCATCCACGACCCATATAGCTACAATACCAAATGGCCTGGAAAGATGTTCCCACTGTTGCACAGTGGCCCAATGATTCACCAGATGGAGCCCATGCATGGCACTTTTATCAGCTCTGACAACATGTGGATAGACTGATCACAGGCTGTAGGGGAGAATATAACACTAGTATTCTGATAAATAGACATACTATTAAACTGACTATTAATAACATTTTTATACCCATAAATTTTGCATCTCTTATCCCCCACCAGAGACACTTAGTTCATCGGGTGGACATTTGTATAAATGCCCATGGTTGGGCATTGTGCAGAGTACTTAGCCCTAAATGGGACATCTATATCTCACTTTCACCCACTGAGGCTCAGAGATCACTGGAGAAGAGGGGGCAGAAATATTGTAAGAGCCAGAAGTGGTCTAGGAAAAAAGGGAATTATATTTTCTGGACACCACAGGAGAGTTGCGTAAATGAACCACTTGCACCTTTGATAGCATTCACAAGACCTATGCAAGCCCAAGGCAGACAAAACTCACCACAGATGTGGGGTGGGCAAGAAGCTCAAGCCCTTGTCAAGAAGATATTGAAAATTGGTAAGTCCAGGAAGAAGGGAAGTCAGTTTTCTTCAGGGGTGTGATGATTGTAGCCTGATCAGAACTGCAAGGGATAGACCCACATCCAAGTGCATTTTGTAGAACATAAATTAGACTCTATAGGTCTTTTAAAAAGAAAAATAATAATAGAGGACATAAGTCTAGGAGGAGGTAGTAGGCTGGGGGGGTGAGGGGGAGGGAATAGAAGAGAGGGATTGATTGCAACCAAAATACATTGAATTAAATTCTGGAAGATTCAATAAAAATATTTTAAACATGAACATTCTCTTGAAAGAATTTTACACATAGATTAATACCCTGATCACTTTTCTTAGAAGATAAATAACATTGGATTTGTTGTTGAATCCATCATAGTAAACATATTATTTTCAGAATGGGAATATTATTTACATGCTAAAGAATTTGGAAAAACTTAATTCGTTATAATTGACACAACTGATACTAATAAGTTTGTGTCATCACAAAAGATCAATAAGGAAAAAAGACAATGGCTCTATCTATCTTTAGGAAAATATTCATGAGGAATGTAACCATTTTAGAATGCAAATATATGTATTAAAAATTAAAGAGATTAACTAGAAATAGAGAAGTTTTAAGTGTTTCATAAGTTTCTCTGATTATATTTTTCCAAGTTTTCTTCAGATATTCTACTAAATACCAAATACTATGCTCTTATTCCTAAATATTACTTAATTTAACAGTTATTTCTTAAGTGTGAGTTAAGAAATATTCATATTGACCCATTATCAAATAATCTGATCTTCCCTTAAACCTAGTTCTTCAATTCTAAATAAAGAAGTTAAAATGGATTGCTTTTAGGATTTCTAATGTTTCAAAATGTAGTATTTGAGTATTTTTTATGAAGTGCACGTTGGCAAAGCACACTCTGTAGATTGGTGAAGGCTGGTTCCTTCAATTCATTTGGCATAGATTATACACAATTTTATCTAACTCAGAGACCTATCAAAGTGCTCTTGCATCTGATTTTCTGGATCTGATACAATTTTACTAGCACATATAGAATACCACAAATTATATGGTGATCAACTCCTTCAGGAACTTTCATATTTGGAATGTTGAAGAAATTAATAATTTTATAACAGAGAGAACTAGATGACATTCTCTCATTAAGCATTCATCTTACAGTAAAGTCTGCCAGTAAAATATGCCTTTGTATATGTGTATATTAAACATACATTCATAATATTTAGGGTATATGATATTCAGCATAAAGATGTTTCTTCTAATTGATAGTGCTGGGCATATCTCCATGTGTTTTTAACTTCAAAGATTGGGGGCAACAGAAATTGTTTTTGCCTAATAATATAGTCTATACAATCTGTAATAAAAGTCATGAAGAACCTAGGGAAATATGGAATATATCTCAAAATAATAAAGGTAATCAATATACAAGCCCACAGCAAACATCACACCAAATGTAGAAAACACAAAAGCATTTCCATAAGAATCACAAACAGCATAAGCATGTCCACTCTCTCTATTCCTGTTCAATATATGAATTTAGGTCTTAGCTAGAACAATAAGAGAACTCAGGAGATGAAGTGGATACAAATTGCAAAAGAAGATTTCAAAATATCATTATGTTGATGATATGATTCTATACATGAAAGGCCTTAGAGACTTTATTTTAAAAATCCTAGAGATGATAAGTGCAAATAGGAAAGTAGCAGGATATAAAATTAACACCGAAAGTCAGTAGATTTCCTATATACCAATAATTGCATACTGACAAAGAAATCAGGAATATGATCCCATTCATGATAGCATGAAAAACTATAAAATATCTTGGACTACTCTGAAAGGAGTACTTGTATTATAAAAACTTTAAGACATTGAAGAGGAAAACTGAAGAAGATACCAGAATATTGAAAGATCTCCCATTCCGATAGATCAGTAGGGTTAATATTGTGAAAATGACCATTGTACCTAAAGCGATTTACAAATCCAATGTGATACCTATTAAAATTTGAACACAATTCTTCCCACACAAATTTAAAAAATAATCTCAAATTTCATATGGAAATATAAAAGTCCCAGGATGGCCAAAATCATCATGAACCACAAAAGAACTGCTGAAGGCATTACCAACCCTGATCTCAAATTATACTACAAAGGAGTAATAATAATTTAATAAACATGGTATTGGTATAAAAAAGAGCACATTGATCAGGGCAACAAAATTGAAGAGACAGATTTAAATTCACCATTTATAGCCACCTGATTTTTAACAAAGGAGCCACAAATATGCACTAGAGAGAAGCCAGCATGTTCACCAAATGGTGCTTGTCAACCTGAATAGCTGCTTACAGAAGAATGAAACTAGATCCCTATTTCTAACCATGTACAAAGCTCCATTCCAATTGGATCAAGAATGTTAACATAAGACCTAATACCCTGAACACTATAGAGGAGAACTTAGGGAATACACAGGAACTTATAGGCACAGGAAAAGACTTTCTGAACAGGAATCCTTTAGTAAAGCCATTAAGTCCAACAATTGCTGAATGGAATCACATGAAACTAAAAATTTCTACAGCAATGAATGCCACCAATCAAATGAAGAGCCAGCCTACAGGCAGGGAAGAAGTCTTTACCAGCAATAGCTCTGACAAGCATCAGCATCTAGAACACACAAAAAGAAAAAAAAATGAAAATCAAGAAAAAAAAACAATTAAAAATTGAGGCAAGGAGATCAACAGGGAGTTCTTTAAAGATTAAATACAAATGGCTGAGAAATAATTATAAAAATGGTCCACACATTTTGTTATCAGAGAAATGCAAATTAAAACCACTTTGAGATTTAATCTTACCCTACTCAGAATGACTAAGATCCAAAAAAGGAAGGACAAATGCTGTCAGGAATGTGGGAAAAGGAAACTCATCAATAGCTGGTGGAGCTGCATATTGGTCAGCCATTATGAAAATCAATATGGAGATTCTTCAAAAACCTTTACCATATGACACAGCCATATTACTCTTGGGCATATACCAAAAGACTCTATACCCTATTCTGGAAATACCACTTCATCCATGTTCATTGCTGCCATTTTCATCATAGCCAGGAAATGGAAAAAAAGCTAGATGCCCATCAAGTGATGGATGAGTAATAAACGTATGATACATATACAAAACTGAATATTACACATCTCTTTATTTAAAAAAATAAATTTAGCTAAGTGTAGTAGTGCATGCCTTTAATCCCAGCATCTTATGAGGGGGTGCAAAGACAGGTGGATCTCTGTGAGTTAGAGGCCAACTCATTTTGCTTTGGGAGTTTGAGGCCAGCTGGGGCAAAAGAGAGAATTTATTAAAATTAATTAATTAATTAATTAATTAATTAAATGATAAATAATGACCATGAAGGAAAATAAAAATTTTCTATAAACAGTTGGACTTGGAAATGATCATCCTGAGTGAGGTAATCTAGACACAAAAATTCTAATGTTACATTTTTTCTTTCAGAGCTGGATACTGTCTTTGAAATCTCAGATAAGCATGTTCCAATGGAAAAATCCAAAGAGGTCAGGAAACTAATAAGTGGTGCTAATATGAAGAGGTTCCAGGGGAGTGGCAATAGAATGCAGTGATATAAAGGGGGAAAGGGGAATGATAATGTAGGAAGAGTTATAAGGTGGAGATTGGGAGGGCAAGGCAGAAAAGTGAGTATGAGGAGTAATAACTAACACTGAAGTCCTTTAGAAAAAAAAAATCAAACTTCCACTGCAGAAGATTTATAAAGGATAAACATAGAAATTTCAAAAAGAGATTAAAATTAGATACCTTATAACAGGCAGACATTGCCCCTACCAGACACCAAAGATTAGGAAAGTAAAAGCTCAGTCCCAGAAAAGAACTCCCCCCTTTTTGAACCTGTTGACCAGGAGTCACATAGACCTTCAAACAATACTGGCCATTGCCTCACTTTTGATTAACTACTAGAAATTAGTGTTAAGATCATATTGGTGAAGATTATGTGAAAGAAAGTTCCCAGAAAAAAAACCTCCTGTTTTCAAACTGGACTTTCTCCTGCAAGGCTGAAAAACAGATTAGAAGTTCTATGATTATGGAAAGTTTGCAATGTTGCTTCTCCATAGTCTAATTACATTTATCTTGGGCCATCTTTAGCCCCCTAAATAACCACTCCTTGCTCACCTCTGCTTCTGACCTTACATCCTGTGACTAACAGATAAAAATCTTTTAGAATGTATTACCCTAGCACCCTAGCAGACCACCTGATTCCACCAATCAAAAGGTAAGAATGTCATCAGAGAGCACCTGGCACCTATAGTAGAAAACCCCTCACTTTGCTATGACCTTCCTACTGAATGTATCCACCAACATATGTGAAAAGTACCTTGACTCATGACTTTTCTTTATCTTGCTACTATAAAAACGTAAGGCAACTGTTACCATGCTGGAACATGAAATCTGAAGTAACCTGAATCCCCTTTGCGGTGAAAGTTACGCTTTTGCATTGACAATACTATATGCATGAGTTGTAGAATAGACAATTGGAAATCAGTCTGGTACTGATTTCAAAGATTCATCTCTACTTGCTAGTTTTCATAGTGCTGGAAGGTGATCATCAACTTTATCCAGTTGTGAATCCTGTAAGTTACATTAGTTGATCTGGCAAAATATGCCAACTGATGGAATTGTGGAACTAGTATTATAGGAGTAAACAACTATTTTCTCATTGAATTCAAAATCTGTTTTATAAAATGGAGCCCACACATGACAATGATATGAGGTCCAGGAACCTCAAGTGAGACAGGTCACAGGCCATAGGGGGGAATCTAATAATTTTTATTTTGCTAAATAGATACAGTATTGAACTGACACCTACCTATATAACATCTCTCAACTGTCACCAAGGAAGGTATCTCATGCAGCAGATGGTAATGAATACAAATAACCACAACTGCACAACACGCAGAGAACAAGAGCTTGTGGAGTGCTTATCTCTGGATAGTACACCCAGATCAAGCTTCTGTCTCCAAAGTGTCAGAGATCACCACAGAAGAGAAAAAAGGGATATTATGTGTTATATATATATATATA
>NW_008339516.1:1288518-1294061 GCF_000622305.1 Nannospalax galili | reverse complement strand
AATTGGGCAGGATTTTACAAGGGGGTACAGACGGGAGAATATGATAAAAATATATATTGTATGAAATTCAGAAAAAGTAAATTAAAAAGATCTTTGTGATGTATTCTGATGATTTAGAAGGTATTTTAAATTTCTTCTTGTAACTTAGAAAACCATTTTGTCTATTAATTGCAATGAATGGTTGATGACATACAGTTTTATGCACTACAAGGAGAAACTAGAGTAAACAGAATGACTTGTGGTACTATGCAATTGACACATGTGGCAAAATCTTTACGTGTATTTCAGCAAACTGGAGATAATCAAAATTTCATTTTAATCATTCATATTCCTCTAGTTTTGCAAGACTGGTAATTTTTCAATAATGAAACAAATCCATACAATTTTAAGAAATATTTTTCTGTCATTTTCAATTTCAGTTCCTTTTTAGCTGTTTCATATATACATATTTTCCTCTTATATTTCATAGGATTTTCTGGGAATTCAACATAGAAGCAAAAATATGAAGCAAAAATATGAAGTAGGATGTTACATTACTAATTAGAGTTTTGATTTTGGAGAGCAAGTAGTGTATAATGGCAGAAATTTGCTTAGATTTGTAAAATTCAACTCAGTGAGAAGCATCCTTTCTAGACTTAAAGTTATTTTTAATTTTCTTTTGAGTTGGTTTTCAGTAAAAGCTAAACAACAATCTGTAAGTGCCAAGATACAAGATAAAGAAAAGGAAGCAAAAATGTGCAAGAGTTCCAAAATGACACTTAGTTGGTTGTTGCTCAAGCACATTGATTCAGTACAGGTTAACATGTATGAATATTGGTCCACATATTATCAAAACTTTAATATATGCACCTGCAATTCAATTTCCTATATGGTGTCATCAAGCAATAAATATTACACCAATTTTAAAAGTACAAGACAATACAACTTTGTGAATAAAATGTTTATTAGTATCCACAGATTTAGTGTTGTATTAGCAGAGACATACAATTATAATACAAATAACACAGTCTTTGTTGTCTGCAGGCAGCATCTCTTCTAGGAGTCTTTGATGAAATTTCAATTTTATCCACAAGTTTGCATATCACTCACATTTTTGTGAAGAGCACTCAATATTACCACACATTACTTGTCACCTCAGAGTTTCCCTTGAAATTTCAGTTGAAACCACAATGGAATTATAGTTTTTGTATTCTGGACAGTGAAAATCTGTAGAATATGTATGATGCCAAAGTATGTCAACAGCATAAGCTGTGCTTAGGGCCTTAGACACACTTGAACCATGGCTACAGCCAACTTTGAATCCCTGAGGAAACATGGAAGATCCCCTAGCTACATCTCTGACCCTATGACTATTGTGGCCTTTCCAATTTTCTATGGTCTTGTTTAAATGGATTTGGAATTTTATTTCTATTTTTAATAATATACTTTTGTTTATTATTATTAATTTTAGAGAGTTTTCTGTAGCTCTGATAAAACACTGTGATGAGAGGAAGTAATGAAAATAAGAGTTTACTTAAGCTTACATTTTCAGAGGAATCAGAGTCCATCATGACAGGGCGGCATGTTGGCAGGTGGCCAGAGGAGAAAGCCCAGCACTCACAGGAAGCAGGCACAGGAAGCAGAGTGAGAAGAGCTCCCAAAGCCCACCCTTAGTGGTATGCTTCCTCCACCAAGTTCAGACCTTCCAAGATCTCCCAAAATAGTACCACCAACTGGGTACAAAATGTGCAAATACTTAGATCTTATGGAGGACATTCACATTCTAATCATCACTATTATTATTATTATTATTATTTATGATTATTGTGTCCATGTGAGGGGATGGTATGTGTAGAACTCAGAGTTCAACTTAATAGCTTTAGTTCTCTCTTTGCTTCTTAATGAAGATTAAAAATCTTCATTAAGCTCCAGGAATAGAGGTAAGAGTGCCAGATTTGCATGGAAAGTGTTTTGACTATTTAATGTTTGTGTACGGAGGGGCACTTATTCCTCTGAGAGGGTGGGGCCTGCTGCAGAGAATTGGCTGGGGAGAGTTAGCTGCAGAAGGCAGAGTGTTGGAGCAAGTTTGGCGCAGTGGACAGAAAAAATGGTCCCCATGTCTTGTGCATGGGGACTCAAGAAGGGGTATTTACTGACCTGGACTCAAGAAGGGGTATTTACTGACCTGGGGCGAGACTGTGGGCCTCAAGGCATGGGTGAAAGCTAATAGAGACTGTGGGTGGGACACAGAAGCAATCTGAAAAGTGGGCCACTGAGCCACAAAGCAGAATGGGGTGCTGGGTGTTTGCCTTTGTAAGTTACTCCATTTCCTCTACCCAGGGTATAAATTATGAAAAATTCAGATAAAGATGTGTTATATGGTTTGTCTAATAGTGCCAGGAGCAAAGGACCCTAAGAGAACTCGGGCAACAATATTTCTCCCACATTCAAGTAGAACCACGTTAGAGAGAAAGCCTTTACCACCTAGACACCTGTTGAATTGAAGTTCCAAAAGTCTAATATAGGATATTGACATTCAATTAGATATCCTACAATAATAAAAATAAATTAAATACTACTATGCATACAATGGCTGTGAAGCCTCCAAAACATGTTAAATGAGCAAGCCACACAGTAAGAATACACACTGCATTATTGCACTTACATGAATTACTGAGATAGGATAGAGAGAGACAGCAGGATGATGGTTCTGCACACGATCTGGTCGTGAATTTGAGTTGGGGACTAAATGATTAATTGATAGGGACATTCTTTTTGAGGGGTTGAAAATATTTTGAGACTACAGGAAATAGTTGCACAAGATTGTGAATGTACTAAATTTTGCAGAACCTCCATTTAAAAAAGGTTCATTATGTTACTTAAATGTAGTATCAATGAATATATTTTAAAAGGTAAACTGTAATGAGTATTTGCAATATGTAGATTTTTCTGCAGATATTGTAACAGAGGGTTACATTATCATGTTTCAAATGGGGATGAATAGCTTAGACATACCACATTAGAATTATTTATTTGAATGACTGAATAGTGGAAAATTGGTTCACACAATACTTTGAAAACAGAGAAATTAGTCCCCTCTAAAAGTGCTTACTGATACAAGATTGCTAAATGAAAAAGACAGAGAGACAGAGAGAAATTCATAATTGTCCAAAACTTCATCATAGTAGTAGTGATTTTGCTGTGTAGTAGAAGTAATAAATACAAAAATAGAAGCATGTGACTAGAGTTTGTTGAAAAATAAAAGCAGTGTGAGGAACCTTCATAAAACTAAAAATGAACTTACCATATGATCCAGTGATACCACACCTAAGAATATACCCAAAGGACTGTACAGGTAGAGATACCTGTACAGTCATTCTTACTGTTGCTGTCTTCACAATAACTAAGAAATGGAAACAATCGGGGCTAGAGAGATGGCTCAGTGGTTAAGAACACTGGTTGTTCTTGCAGAAGACCCAGGTTCAAATCCTAGCACCCACATGGCAGCTAACAACTGTCCATAACTCCAGTCCCAGGGGACCTGACAGCCTCTTCTGACCTCCACAGCATCCCACAACATAGGTGCACTCTGTACATGTGGACAATACACAGATACACATAAAATAAAAATAATATTAAATAAAATTTTAATAAAAGAAATGGAAAAAACCTAAATATCCCTGACAAATAGTTAATGAAAATGTGGTGCATCTTCACAATGCAGTTCTCCTCAGCAGTAAGAAAAGATGGAATGAAATTTGCAGGTAAATGGATGGAGCTAGAGAGTGTTATACTAAGTGAAGTAACACAAACACAGAAAAACAAGTGAATTATATTCTCCCTCATTTGCAGATTGCAGCACTAATCCTTTTGATGTAACACCAGGAGCCAGGAATAGGGAAAGAATCCATGGAGGTAAAGGAAAATAAGCAAACTGAAATGGGGATAGTTAGAAAAAGATGTTACCTGATGGAGGTGGAAAAAGTGGAAGTAATTGGCGGGCAGGAGTGGAGGGAGGGACATGCAAGAGGTCATGGTGTAGAGGAGGAAAGGAAAATCAGGAATGGAAGGATGGTGGGGTTGGAAGGTATTGGGGTGGGCTGAGGATAATAGGAATTCTGTGACTATGGAGGGAGGGAGAAGGGAAGCCAGGTGGGAAAAAAGAGTGGATATGTGTGAATCTTGGGGGGATAGGAAAACTAGAGGAAAAGTAATGCCCTGGAAACCCTTTGAGAAATGCACATACAGTGTCTGAACATTAATGCATATGTGTACCTGGGAGTTGCTTCATAGGGAACACAGTGGCAAAGAGAAGATACTTCCCTTAGAGTGGTAAGTAGAGTCCAAAAGGCTCCCCTAATAACACAAAATATTGCCAAACTTCTTGGTTATCTCTGAGAAATAGTAGATAAAACCTTTCTGTTGAGAAAAAGATATACTTGGGGTACAGGACTTGAAACAATGGAGCTGGAACTTACCTGGAACTTTCTAACAGAAGTTTGACTATGGTAACACTAGATGATATGCAAACTGCCGAGGGAGAAAAACAAACAATGGTCCACGCCAGCCATGAAACCTAATAACGAAGACGACCAGCATGACAAACTACCTCTATTGGTACAGTAGTGGCACTGTTATCTGGGGGGGGGGGGATTAACAGCTGTGTAATTGGAGTTAAAAATCCTCTCAATGCGAGGGAACCCATGTGTAGTACTGGAAACTCAGCCAAATACACATGGAAGGAGAGGACACTGATCCTGTAGAAAACACTACCTTTTTCATGTAGTAAGATAAAAGAAAAGAAACTTCTTACTATAGCTCAATATTGATCCTTAAACTTACAGACAAGAATGACATACAGCACTCATCAAAGAAGCTTCTTTTTGCAACAGATGGAGGCTACTACAGAGTTGCACATCTGGTCAGGCACAGAGAACGTACATCCGGGAGATACCCAAGGACAAATATAGATGAGAATGTCAGAGGGGAATTCTCATCCACTGCTGATGGGAGTGCAAACTGGTGCAGTCATACACTACTTCAGAAATACCTATTTATCCGTGTTCATTGCTGCTCTCTTCATAATAGCCAGCAATTGTAAACAATTTAGCTGTCCATCAACTGATAAATGGATAAGGGAGGCGTGGTGCATATACATAATAGAATATTACTCAACTCTTAAAAATTGTGAAATTCACAGGTAAATAGATGGAACTGGAAGTAGTCATCCTGAGTAAGGTAAGCCAGACCCAGAAAAAAAAATGTTGCATGCTTACTCTTGTAGTCCAATGCTAGATTGAATTATTACATATGCATGTTTCAATTTGGGAACCCAAAGAATTCAGAAAGCTAATAAATGTTCATGGGGGCTTGCTTCCTGGGTTGGGTTATAGAATGCAATGATATAAGGAAGGAAATGAGAATAATAAAGTAGAAAGATTAAGTCGCATTGAGAATTGAAGGGCAGGGTTAAGGAGGGAGTATGGGAAAGGATAACTAACAGTAAATGTCTTTAGAAAAAGTCATATGGAAAAAACACTACAGAATCTTCTTAAAGAAGGTTT
>NW_008339516.1:1288080-1288382 GCF_000622305.1 Nannospalax galili | reverse complement strand
AGAATAAGAGCCTGGCATGGTGGTACACTCAGGAGTCAGAGACAGGCAGATCTCTGTGAAATCTAGGCCAACCTGGTCTACATGGTAAATCTAGATCTGCTGGGACTTCAGGAAGTCCCTGTCTCCAAAAGCCAAAAGATCAAGATCAAACCTCCTCTCTCTCTCTCTCTCTCTCTCTCTCTCTCTCTCTCTGTGTGTGTGTGTGTCTCTCTGTCTGTCTATCTGTCTGTCTGCGTAAAGATCCAACATGATTAATGAATGAACTTCTTTTCTGAACCTGTTCACCAGGGATACTATTAACC
>NW_008339516.1:1276941-1287932 GCF_000622305.1 Nannospalax galili | reverse complement strand
GCCAACCACTTTCAAGTCTGCTTCACAGGCTGGAACCCATACATGACACTGTTATCAGGCTTAGGAACCTGAGATTATATAGGTCAGTAGACATAGGGGGAAGCCTAATGTTATTATTTTGATAAATTGATATAGCATTAAAATGGCTGTTAATGACTTATTTCTGTAGGCACAGATTAATGCATTTCCCAACTCTCACCTGAGAAACTTCCTTAGTCAGCTGATAGTGATGAATGTAGAGACTGATAATAAGAGCTGCTGAGTATTTATTTCTAAAACGGACACATATTCAACTTCTTACTCTCAAGACTCAGAGAACATTGTAGAAGAGGGGCCAGTAAGATTGCAAAAGCCAGAGATAGTGGATGATCACAGAATTTTCCACACAACTGATCAGTTACTCATATGAACTCACAGAAATGGTAATTGTATTAGTCACTTTTCTGATGCTGTGATAGAAATACTGCCCCAAGCAATTTATATAAGGAAGAGTTTATTTGAGTTTACGGGTACCAGGGGAATTCAGTCCAACTTGGCAGGGAGGCATGGCAGAAGAGGTGGCTGGAGAAGGAGCGGAAGCTAAACTCTCACATCATCATGCAGGCACAGGAATCAAAAGAACAACTCAAGATCCGGCAAGGCTTAAGAATTCTCTAAGCCCATCCCCAGTGATGTGCTTCCTCCAGGATAGCTACACCTTTGAACACCTCCCAAAATGGCGCCATCATCTGGGGACAAAATACCCAAATACTTGGAGCCTATGGGGGACATTTTCATTCATACCATCACATTCCACCCCTTGGCCCCCATAGGCTCATGATCATATAAAATGCAAAATGCATTTAGTCCAACTTTAAAAGTCCCCATAGTCATTATCAGTCTCAATACTATTTGAAAGCCCACAGTCCACAGTCTCTTCTAAGACTCAGGTAAATACCTTAACTGTAAGCCTCTATAAAAATCAAAAGGCAAATTACATACTCCCAACATACAGTGGAACCAAATACACATTGCCATTCCAAAAGGGAGGAATGGAGGCATATTAAGGAAATACTGGACCAAAACAAGACTGAAAAACAGCCGGGCCAACACCAAATCCAGCAGCTCCACATCCAACTTCTGGGACTTACTTCCAAAGGGGTTAGATGGCTCAGCCTCTCTAGCTTTGTTGTGTACAACACACATCTCTCTCTTGTGTTGGTACCACTCCCTCTGTGCAGATCTTCTTGGCAAATGCCTCACAGCTCTGGCATCATGAACTTCTTGGGGTCTCATTGCCAACCAGACTTCACCTTTCCAGCTTCACGCAATGGCCTATCAGGACATTCCCTAGGCAGGGGCACCTCTGCTTCATGTTGCCTGGCTTCCAATGCTCTCTGAAACTACAGAGGCCGTCTTGCATCTTTCATGTCTCCAAAGCCAGCACTGGGTGAACAATACTGCCAAGTTTGACTGCAATTTGGGGATGGACTCCAGCCTGCTTTGTCCATTTTAGGAGCTCTTCTTTTCAGTGCCCCCTGCAGTATTTTCCTTTCACAAGTTGGAGGCTTAACTGGGTGTGTTCTTGCCCTGGAAGCATCTCTCCATTGTTTAAATTTGAATCTCTAGGCCCCTCCTTAATCACTTGAATCTCCTTATCCATGGGATCCTCTCCATCACATGCCAGGGCTCCAACATTAGTCTTCCTAGTGCTCTTTTTCAATCCATCCTGTACATTCTGTATTTCTTTCTTCCCCATTTGCTCTTTTTCTCTGTAAATCTGTGTGATATTCACCAGTAATAGCCATGCCACCATTTCTACATTAGGCTGTCTTGAAATTTCTTCCACCAGAGAAATTAGTCAATGGTTTTTCAACTTAGCCTCGGGCAAGCTTTTTGGTTGTGGGCAGACTCCAGGCAGACTCTTCGCCAAAATATCCCAATCACTGCTTAAGTCCTTATTTCCCTCTGGAACTACATTGTTCTCAACACTACTTTCTTCCAAGTGCCTACTAAAATGGCCTGTTAAACTCTGCTCACAGCAATCAGCTGCTTTTCTAGCCCAACTTTACAAAGTCTTCCACATTTCTTCGAAACGCCACATGGTCAGGTTCTATACAGCCAACAGCCCACTCTCTGGTACCAATTACTCTATTAGTCACTTTTCTGTTGCTGTGATAGAAACACTGACCCAAGCAATTTATAGAAGGAAGAGTTTATTTGAGATTATGGTTCCAGAGGAATTACAGTCCATCTTGGCAGGGAAGCATGGGAGCAGAGGTGGCTGGGGGAGGAGCAGAAGCTAAGCCCTCACATCATCATGCAGGCACAGGAAGAAAGAGAACAACTTGAGATCTGGCAAGGCTTAAGAATTCTCTAAGCTCACCCCCAGTGACTTGCTTTCTCCTGGATAGCCTCACTTTCTAAAACCTCCCGAAACAGTGCCATCATCTGGGGAAAAAATGTCCAAATACTTGGAGCTTATGGGGGACATTTTCATTCAACCCATCACAATAATAGTGTGAACAAGTCCCATGAAACATCAAATCAGACAAAATTCTAGAACAGACATGGGAAAGTAGGTAAGAAACCCCAATCCTACCTGAGGAAGTATTGGCAAATGACGGCAAGGAAAAAGAGAGAGTTAGTCTTATATAACAGTTTTACTCTTATAAGTTGACCAGGCTCCAGTGGAAGAAGTAATACCAAAGGGCCTTAAAGCACAGGAGTAAATGAAAATGTATAAGAGATAGTAAGGGGGTTGCAGACACCAGAGGGTATCTAAATATGATCAAATACATTATATGAAGTTTTCAAAAATTTGACTATAATATAAATTGAAAAATAAATAAATAATAGGTTGCATTTTGTATTTTATTATGTGATAATGTTTATTTTATATTTTTAAAACATATTAGTATATACATTTAGAAATCTATTTCACATAATAATAGATCTTAATGTTTTGAGAACTATGTTTCAATTTTTATTTCTTTTATCTTTTTCGGTTTTTTGTTTGTCTGTTTGTTTGGTTTTTTGACAGGGTCTCCCTAACCCCTGCCCACCTTGAATTCACTATGTGGAACAGGATATCTTCCATCACACAGACATCCATCTGTCTCTGCTCAAGAGTGCAGGGATTAAATGCATGTGTCACCACCTCAGTTTACTCTTTTTTTTGTGGTTTTTTTAAATCTAAGGTTATGTCTTTTTTGGAGAACTTCATACATGAGTACTATACTTACATAATTTCTGCTCATTCCTCCTCCCTCTCCAATTCCTCCTACATTTCTATAAATAATCTCTTTTAATTTCCTGAGCCCTTCTTTAATTTTTATTGTTGATACATACATACACACACACACACACACACACACACACACACGCACACACACAACCTATTGAGTCTGTCTAGTGGTGCTCATATGTATATGTGGTTAATGATAAACACTTGGGTTTAGATAACCAAGCAGACAGCTTGTCCCTGAAGAAAACTGACTCTCCCACTCTCAGCAGCTACTAGTTCCTTACATCTCTCTTCATAGCTCTTTGTCTGGAGGTATCCTGATCCTTTGGCTCTTACAATATTTCAGCACCTCTGTGCTGAATCTTCTGTGATATTCTCTGAGCTTTTGGTGTAGGGGCTGCATTTTACGTGTATATACCTCGACTAGGGACCCCATGCTATCTTATTTTCTGAATTTGGACCAGTTTTGACTTTCTTTAATTATCATTTGTTGAAAATAAGAAACTTCTTTGATGAGGAGTGAGAACTATATTTATCTCTGTGTTAAGGAATAGGTATTTAGAAACTGTATTGGTTTTGGGGAAATGGAAGTAGTAGATTCTCCTCCAAGGTCCATGAACTTTCAAGCAGCAGTATTTGGCTAGGTTCCCAATACCAGGCTTGAATTTCTTCCCATTGACTGGGCATTTAAACAAATTAGACAGCTGTTGTTAAACGTGTCACTATTACACCATTACAGATATCTTGCTGGGTTAGTCATTGCTGTGATTTGTAGTCTTTACAACTCAGTAGGACCTTTGATTGTTTTTTCTCTCTTGGTGGCTGGCATAACCCCCCCCCCAATAGTATGAGATATAGTCCTTGGGCAGAAGGCACTCAGGTAAGTGCCATCTCTATTTCTCCATGTATGTATTCAAAGTGTGTGAAATATTCAGTACTAGAGTCTTTACCTTCAAGTTTTGGAGGACAACCAAGGACAATGGCTACAGCTTATATTTTTGGAGGCTCTTTAGCTACCCTGAACAATTTGAAGGGAAGTTTCCCATGCCTGTCACTGAGGTTTTTGTTAGTTCTTGGTGGGGGGTTAGGTGGGGATTATCACCCTGTGTAGTGTAATTCCACTGAACAAATATTTTACACATATTATTAAGTATATTTACATAGTGTGTTTCCATATGATGTATTCAAACATTCTTGGTGTTATATCCCCTCCCTCCTCCCTTCCCAATTAAAGATCCCCTGATATTTCCCATTTCTTCCATACAGCATCTGTGTTCTACTATCCTCCTCCCTAGAACTCCTTTTCCTCCTCCCCCTATTACTTTCCTGGCTTCTGCAGTTACTGCAAATTATGTATTTATGTCTAAAGATTTTGAGTTAGAATCCACAAGAGAGAGAGCATGTGTGTTGAATTGCTGATTCTGGGTTACCTCACCCACTAATTATCATTTTTTCTAGTTCCATCTATTTGCCTGAAACTTTCATGGTTTGATTTAACTTATAACTGAATAAAACTCCATTGTGCATATGTACAACTTCATTATCCATTCTTCAGTTGAAGTACATTCAGGTTGCTTCCATTTCCTAACTTTTGTGGAAAGAGTAACAATGAATGTAGCTCTGTAAGTATCTCTGTAGGAGGCTATCAAGTCCTTTAAGTATATGCCAAGGTGTGGCATAGCTGGGAAGCCATCTCATATGGCCCATACGTGTTATCACGGCATGACAGCATGAAGGAGATCAAGATTGAGGATCACAAGTGAAGATTAACATGTGTTACACATGAGTTATACCACAGCCAGAGCTATAAGATCTTTCCTCAAAGAAAATCATAATAATCTGTGGAAAATTGTCATAATTGAAAACTAACATATTTAACATGACATGGTATATGTTATGGGATGATACATTTATTAATAAATATCAATAAATCTTCATTGATATGTTTGTTACTCAAGTGATTATATTGAGCAGTATGTTATGTTTGTAATCAAAATCAAAGATCTGGATGACCAACAGTCACAATGCTGTTGCCTGACAGAATAAATAATTTTTAGAATCCCATGTCAGAGTGAATATAATTAGTAATGATACCTTATACAAAACAGAAATGGAGAATTCAACATAAAGAAACAAAATGTTGAATGTGACTGATAAGCTAAGTGCCTTAAGTTGATCAATGTCAATGTATACATGAAATGAGACATATATTTTAATTCACAAATATTTATAAAATTCTTTCTGGGAAGATCAAAAAATAAATTTCAGAAAACTTCAAAATCATATATACTTTTGTTAGTTAAATTGGAGACAATAATAAAGAAATCAAACCATTATCAAAAGAGTAAAATATGGTCAGAACACAATGAGGAAGTTGGGAAGAAGACTGAGGTATAGGCATTTCAGGGAGAAAAAGAACAAACAAAAACTTGCAAAATATTCTGTTGGCCACAGAGGCTGCAAGTTAAACATGTAACAAAAACAAAGACAGAAAACTGTTTATTGATGAGGAGGACATTAGCAAATTTGAGCAGCAGAATTCCCATGGTGAGGTAGTGTGGACTCCAATGGATAAGGATGAACTACAGTGAAAAATAAAAAGAATGGAAAGAAGGAGAGAAGTGGCCTTAAATCACTACTATGTCATTTTGTCAAGATTAAAGTAACTAACAGATTAAGTTCATCTGGGTCACTTGCAATTTCATGGAGCATTTTATTCAAAGTTTCTTGTTTTTGATATATTTTGCTTTCGAATCTTGCTTAAGCATTGGTACTTGATTAGAAGTCTTGATAGAACTGAAGACATCAAAAATGTAAATAAGAGACAACAGAAAGAGATGCTGTCCATGGCTTCTACAGTGTAAGGAGCTACACTTCAGCAACGTGGACTGTTTCTATCCTACAGACTACAGTCCATCAGGATTCTTTTTGTAATTTTTCAAAAGGCTACAGTGAATTTGTATTAATGTATATCTTCTTTAATGAAGAATGGGTAATATATAAAATGCAGCAATTATGGAAAGCAAACAAAATTTTGTTTGTTCCTAAAACATAAATAATAACTTAATCACATAATAATATCTGGAAAACTTCAGAAATTCCAGAATTCATAAAGTGGTCTCATGAATTTATATTCATTACTATTAAGATGCCATGAAAATTATCAGTTTTATATAAATTATGTCTCCGTGATAGGCAAAGCTCTGAGCAGCAGAACAGTTCAACAGATCAAAACATGTTTATGTTTTTTTTAATTGTCTTCCTCTTGCCACTCAAAGTCACAAAGTGAATTGAGTATGAAGATAGTCTCTCAGAGCTGGAGATGACTCGGAGGTTAAGTGCTCTGGATGCTTTTGCAGAGGGCCTGTGTTCAACTCCCAGCACCTTCATAGAAGCTAACAAACATCCATAACTCCAGTTCTAGGGGAATCTGCGGCCTTTCCTGACCTCTTTGGGCATTGCATTACATCATACACCTAATGTACATGCAGGTAATACACTCATACACATAAAAATAATAAAGAAAAAATTTAAATATATTTTTAAAAGAAGTTAAGAGTCTCTCTTTGTTTTTTACTTATTCCACTCACCTGAGTAAACGACTTAAGGCTACAATGGCCTGGCCTACATTATTATTCTAAAGTGCCATAAAATATCTGCTGCTGTGGGTGGAGTAGAACATGTACAGAATGCTTATCTTAGGTTCTTTAAGAAATCTCTCATAAAAGACTGAACGAGACTATGAAAATACTCTTACTTCCATTAGTATCTCAGATCTTTGATTGTTTCCAGATAGAAAAGTACATCAACATTCTGAAAAATAACTTTTTTATATTTAAGTTTAATTATTTTCCAGTGAGCAAAAACAAATACAGAGGGAAAAGACACATGTTCAAAGAAAAATCTGTTCTAATAGATATTTTACTGTTGGATACTAGATAAATGAGAGACAGAATTTTAATTAAACTCTCCCTAGCCTCATCAGATTAACAGTATTTAAAGCCGGCTTATTTATTGGAAAGGTCTGTCCCAGCTTTTCTGGATTAATCTCAATCATTTTCATTAGTGAAATCTTTAATCTGTTCTTCATTACAAATGGAAGGGGAAAGATTCACATCTATTGGATCCAAGATATAATCTTGGGTTTTAAGCTTGATGAATTATTTAGGCAGAAGCACATTAGAAAATTTAAAAGTCCAGAGAGTATGTGAGCAATATGTTTTCTATACTTACTTACAATTTAAACATTCTGTATGCTATTTTATGTAATACTCTGGCACCTACAGGAAGGTTAGGGATAGATATATGCATGTCTTTGTGTAGACAGCTCTAAGTTTTTGCTTTTACTGACTTTTCCAAATGTATGAATTTCTGTATATAATGAATCAGAGTAAGGATTACTTTTTTCTGAAATAGATTGGGAAATGATGAAATATTTTTATTTTAACAGAGAGTTCAAATATCATTGAGCTCTTTCTTCCCCTGTAGAAATTATCCAGTATGAATTTCCATATATGACTTCTCAAGTCTCACATTAAAAACACCATGCAGTATCTTTTGCACTGTGTGCCATTTTACAATACACGTGTATTCAAATATTTGTGCGGACTACTGAAATCAATTATTTTATGTGCCTCTAGGACTGGCAGCAAAAACTTTACCTTGCAGAAAACAACCATAACGGACTGTCAGTTAAATATATAATGAAGAACCCTGTGCACAGTCATTTTTGTTGTTTATTTCACTTTTATTTTGCATGATTTGGGGAAGTCATTATTTTCTATAAGATTGCAACATTGCATTCTCATCATTTATAAATGATTATAAAGGGCCTGCTTTGTTGCTTCAGGGAGTATTGCACAAATTTATAACTCTTGGTGAAAGTGGCTACAAGTTCTTTAAATAATACTTTATGAAAGGTATCCCTGAGAGAATTTTAGTATTGGCATTTGATAAGGTTTAAAATGCAAGGATTTTAACACACATTTGTGGAGGAAAATATTTTTTTCTTAATTTCTAAAGATGTCTGAGTGGTCATATTTAAAAATAAAGGGTTTATATATTATTGCTTGAGTATTAAATATTATACTCAAATCTAATGTGTTAAAGGGTTGACTTGTAGTTTATGGCACTCCTGGCAGCGGTAAAAACCTAGGAAAGTGTGCATAGTTATTGGAAGGGTATCACTGGAGTCAAGCATTTGAAGAGCGTCTTGGAGCCATGGTCCCTTCCTCTTTCTTTGTTTCCTCACCGTCTTGAGGTGGTCAGCTCTCTTCTGACGCATATTTCTATCATGGTGTATTAACTCAGAACAGGCCCAAAAGCAATGAAGCAAAGGAATCATACATTAATATCTGGAAATTCTAAGACAGAAGAAAAGCATTTCCTTCTTTTAAGTTGTTTGTATCAAGCATGTTTTCCAGCAGGATGTAAATCTGGAAATGTGTATATCTCTTCAAGATATTAAAAATACAGATAATTACTTAAACAAGCATTATTTCTCATGAATAACTGTGGGCTAATGAGAAGCAAGAAGATGCATGCATCCTACTGTCCTGCAATGGGGTTTCAGGGGTTTTTGTTACCGTCATTTTCTTGTACACACAATCTGCAAAACTTCTAGAAAATTATTTTCTGGCTTCATTTCAGTAATTCCATGAGAAAAAATGGGATAATTTCACTTTACAGGGCTATTTTCAGCAACATGAGCATATTGAAATCATTTAGAACAGCACCTGGAAATAATGAGTTCCTAATAGTTTTTCAATACACATTTGAAAATCAATCATCATGTATTAGCATCAAAGTTTTAACACAATCATTCCTAATTATAGAAATGAAATCAAGTTATTCCAAATATCTATACATGTGTTACCCTAAAGGCATTATGAATTGTAATTTTTTCAGGCTGTTTTTATATATTCTGTAATTGTGTACATTGTATGCTACTTGTGATGATTTCTTAATTGTCAATTTAATTGGATTTAGCATTTCCATTTGAAAAAAAAGAAAATCTCTGGGCATATCAGGGTGTTTTTTTTAGAAAGGTTTAGGGGAAGGTCTATCCTGAATATGGGAACAATGCAGGCTGGGATCCTGAAGTAAAAGGAGAAAACAGAAGAGCCGAATAATGAGAGACATGATCAGTAATGTCCTGGCTTTTGAGGTTTCAGCATTCTTTGGAGACCGGGCTAGAGACCAATTATTTTATATTCTTGCAAATAATTTGGGTACATTCTTCCCATGACCTGACAAGTTGAATAATGCTCGATTAAAATATAGTGGACTAATTTGTTTGTGGAAGAAATGTCATGATAGAATAACATTCAGCATGTGAGACGGTCAAAGCTCACGGCTCTTACCCAGGTCGCCAGCGAGCAAGAATAATAATTGCTGAATAAAGATGTGTAAAACGTGCAGTTTCATAAACAAAGGAAATCTCAAGCTGGAAGCAAAACCAGGACAATGGGACTTCAGCTGAGGAAAGCTGTAAGCACAGAGCAGCGGCATCTCCAGAGTGTTTATGTGTGACAGGTGGCAGTGTGCACGGGAGCACATGTCATTCCATCCATAGCCTTTGATACTGAACACGGAACTATAGAATACCCTGATTGTGCCCCTGCAATTGGTTTATTTATTTTTGGTTTTGTTTTCTTGGTAATTTCATGCATTAATACAATCTATTTAGATCAAATCCACCCCAGCTTTCACCCTCCAACTCTTCCCAGACCTCTCCTAATAGTCAGCTTCCTAATTCAGAGCTTCCTCTCCTTCTCATCCTTCCTCTCCTTCCCCCTCCCCCTTCTCCCCTTCCTCCTTCTCTTCTTCCTCCTCCTCCTCCTATTCCTCTCCTTTTTCTTCTTCCTCTTCCTCCTCCCACTCCTTCTCCTCCCCTCCTCCTGCTCCTCTCCCACCCCCCACTCCTCCTTTTCCCCTACTCCTCCTCCCACACACACTAAGTCCAATTAATGCTTCCTCTTTAAATTTTCGTTTTGGTCTGATATTTCCTTGCTATGTCCCCACTTCTTCCACTTCTTTTTGAATACCCATGTTTATCCTATGGGCTGGAGAAATGGCTCCGTGGTAAAAGCACTGGCTGCTTTTGCAGAGGATCAATGTTTGAGTTCCATCACCTACATGTTGGCTAACAACCTTCTATAACTCCAGTTTCAGGGGATCCAATGACATTTTCAGGCCTCTACCAACATTTCATAAAATGGCTGTGCCTACATAAATACAGGAAATACACTTGTACACAAAGATATGAAGTCAAATATATAAAAAATGAGATAAATTATTCAAATTCTTATATTCACTTCATTCCATTGTTTTTTGTGGTAATTTATACTCATAAACATTAAATGAATGTCTTAATCCTATTATAAAAATAATACCAGGATTATATTGACATTCTAAGTGACACTAAAAGAGTTTAAGTGAGAAAATTTAATGAAATATTTTTTGCATCAAAAAGCTGATTAATGGTATTATACATTCTTCTATTCATAAGATATTCATGAGGAAAAATATAAAATTTCAAATTAAGTGGAACTTATTATTTAAATCTTTTGAAAACTTCAGAGTTTTATTTATGCCCTACTTACTTGTGTGCATTCGTAGCTTCTTATATGTTTTATTAGGTAATTTTTTTTCCCTTCGGTCTTTTTGAGACAGGGTCTCCCTGTAGTCCCAGGTGCCCTGGAACTCACTATGTAGACCAGGCTGCCTTGAACTCACAGATATCCAACTGCCTCTTCCTCCCAAG
>NW_008339516.1:1253826-1275417 GCF_000622305.1 Nannospalax galili | reverse complement strand
TACATATTTTTTAAAAAATGATGGAGAGTTAGAGTTAGAAATCTAGGATGAGTTTAAATTTAAATATCCAAATATGTCTAAATGGTCCAACTATAACTAAAGCTGTGAACCATTTGTTAAAATTATGGAGATCTTTTTTAAAGGTTAAAAACTCATTCAGTTTTATATCTTATAGGGCTTATACTGAGTTATATTGTATAACTGTATTAACTCAACTGTGAACCTAGAAACTTACAGCCAGTTGTGAAAAAGATGTACTTTTACTCTGGAGTGTGTTACTGAATATGTTAAAACTGTAATGAAATGCTTCTTCTAATCATGTAGTTATTAAATTTTTTTTAAATGTACTTCATGTTACATAGTAGAGGTGATCAACATTACCAGTGAAATCTACCTGGTGACTTTGTATCCACACTTGGGTACTAAGGATCCGAGTGTAACCGACTGTGACTAGTAATAATCAGATACATAGAAATTAAAGACACATGTGCAAAGATGTAAGTGTTAGTAGCATTAAAAATGAAGGAAACAGCATATCTTAAAATGAAATGGAGATCTTCTTTAAAGGGTAAAAATTCATTCAATTTTATGTCTTACAGGGTTTATACTGAGTTCATTATTATATGACTGTATTAATTCAACTATGAACCTAAAAATTTACAGCAGCCTTTGAAATAGATGTATCCTTGCTCTGGAATGTGTTACTGAATATGTTAAAGCTGTAACGAAATGCTTCTTCTAAAAAAAATTTGAAAAAAAATAACTTATCTCAGGACTGGAAAGATGCCTAAGAAGTTAAGTGCAGAGGACCCAGGTTCTATTCCCAGCACCCACATGGTGGCTAACAACCATCCGTAACTTCAATTCCAGGGGATCTGATGCCTGCTTCCTTCCTCTGTGGGCACTGCACAACAGCGGTGCACTTGCATACATACATGCAAAACACTCTTACATGTAAAATAAAAATAAATTTTAAAATTAACTTATTTTAGGTGAAATCAATTAGTAAAAGGAAAATGCAAAAATGAGTTTAAGACTCTTAGTGTGCTATGTACAATTCTACTGACATGATAGTAAGCTATATCTGTAGGCAAAACATTATCATCATATATATTAATCATCTAAATATAGTTATTTTCCTTTGGCAACTATTGAACAAGACAGGATAGGTAACAAAAAATCTGAAATATTTCATTTCTTCTAATGAACCAAATCAAATAAGTGGGGAAATCATGTTGTATAATTTTGTGTTAAAATTTTTAGTCAAAATTATCCTCAAGGCTTACATATTTCCATAGATAATCTTTATTATTCATGTATAGCTCTTGTTTGATTTTTAAATATGGCTATTCCATATGACTGCATAATACAGAAAGCGAAGTGATCCTAGAATTGGAAACTAGACTTAGTTGAAATAAGCCAAGGAATCCCTGGAGCCACAGTAACTTGGAAGCCATAAAGAAGGATGCCTATGTAGAGTCATCAGAAGGGAAGCAGTCGTAGCACTGTGATTTCAGACCTTCTGGTTCACCTCAGAACTTGGTATAAATTTCAGAAGAATATAAAATTCTGTTGCTTTGAGTCATACAATATCTCTGTATTCTAACAGCCCTAGGAAATTAGTACATTGATACACTTCCATTCAAAGTGAACTTTGTTTGAAACACTATCCTGGAATATGTATTATATCCTGAGAAAAATTGTGATGACAATTCAGACCATGCTATTTGGCTATGTGCTATTCCAGAAATTATTGGTATAAAATCATTTTGTAGTTATAAGAACAAACTTATATACCTGCATGCTTACTAAAGCAATTTTACTGGACAAAAATACTTATATGAGTTCTTTTTTGGTTCTAAATTATTCAAGATAAACAAAATGTAGATAACTATTTAGAAACAAAAAAGGATTTTGTAATACAAACTACAAAAAACTGTTGAGAATGTAGGCAATAAAACTATCCAGTCAAGAAATGTAGCTCCATGCTAAGAGTGTTTGGTTTGAATGAATCCCTTGGTTGTATCCTGAACACCACAAAAATTAAAAAATCTTACTAAAAATGTACTCAGAAATTACATATTGAATATTACTTGTTTCTATTACATAGATTTTTATGACCAAAATTTTTATGATGTTCAGATGAAAAGGAAAAGTCAACTCTAAGTTTGGACAGAACGTATTGGTTTATTGTGATTTATGCATGTGAAATGGAGATGCCTTAAAAAACAGAGGTGGGGATATAACCTGGTGATAAAATGCTTTCCAAGGAATCCCAAGGCTCTGCATTCGATCCCAATGCAGTAAGAAAACAAAAAGTGTCCTGTCTGAACTGGGCAAAAATTAATAACAAGACTATGAATGCAGCTCAGTGGAAGAGAAAGTCCCTAGAATGAGCTCCAGTAGTGGGGAAAAAAAAATCTTTTAAATGTTTGTTCAACCCTATTGCAAGCGCAGAAAAATATAATTAATGCCTACACATCTAGGCAAGAATAACCAACTCTTCCCCATCTTCACATTCCACATGAAGATTCTCAAGTACATTACATACTTCCAATTAGTAGGCAAAAGCCTTGTGAATAAACATAATCTACTTTATAAGCATAATTTGTGATTTGAGATTTGGATTTTTATACTTATGCATATATATCACCTGATTAAAATAACAACTCATTTTGATTTACAACTTTTATACATCCTCTTGAATTCAATGAAAAATCTGTTGCCTCCTGCTGGGTTGGGGACACAGCAAGGCCTTTTAATTTATTGTTCAAATGAGTGAAGAGTTTCTTTAACACACAAACAAGAGTACTTGGTATTTCAGTCCATGTCTTGTGTTTTGCCTAGGAACTGTTAATCTGTTTGCTGTTGAAAGACATTACCATAAGGAGGGCCAGGGCAGTTACAGTTAGGTCCTGACACCCTGGCACAAAGCCTGACTGTATATTGCAATCCTCTAAATCTGCCTGTCAGGAGCTGGGAAACAAAGGTAACAACTGCCAGTTAAATCAAATTGCTTAGAGTAAATTGGACAAATTTTGTTAGCCTCTTGCCTACCCTGGCTCAGAGCCACATCAGCAAGGGCAATGATGTTAAGTTTAGGATTGAACTTGTGGCTCAACAAAACTAATTCAGTAGATGCTTCCAGCAACTGTGTTAGGCTGATTAAAAGCAGCCCCGTGGCCAACTCAAATTGTTTTATATATTGATGTTTTGCTGTCTCCAAATGAGCTGTAGTTTCCTGGTGAGCAGGGACAGAGGTTCAAATGGCAGTTCTTCTTTCTGGGTGTTCCACAGAGTACTAGGCACATACAAATGCCTAATTTATATTTCTTAAATACCAACTATACTGATTCTTTAATTCAAGCAAACTTCTGTGACTTAGATTTTGTTTAATTAGAAAACTGGCTGTGTAAATATTGCATTTCCTTAATTTATAGTCATGCAACAATCTTGTTTCTACACAATTAGCTAAGCTGCTTAAAACTTAAAGCCACAGGTCATGACACACTATTCAACTCCTGTAATAATGTACTAGCTTAGTACTCTCTTCTCATTGTGGTGAAATTCCTTGTGGCAAGAGTAAGACTGAAATACCCCATCTCTGGACACCGCACAGACTGAGCAAACCTTAATTTAATCTTAGGTTCTTAATGAAAGTGCAACTGCAATATCAAATATCCACAAATACAGTTATGCAGAGATTAAGAAACTTTGTTTGTAATACAAGGTATATGGGAGAGGAGACAAAACATATTTATCTTTAATGATCCCCACTCTCTTTCAAAAAGTGCATGCACTTAAAAGCCAAATCTAAGTGTCCCTAACTATAAAATAATAAGTTAGACATGTACAGACATGAAAGCACAACAAAGAGAAAAATACGTGGGATGAAAAAACAACTGAGGTTAACTTCTTCCTGGACTGTAATTTAAAATATTTTCCTTGAAAATTCACTGAAATACCAAAGCAACGCTCTTTCCTCACAAATTTGTCACCCATGCTGTTCAATTAATACAAAATTTTTATTTCAATTGGTTTGCCTTATTTCACAAATTCATCTTATTTGTCCTTTTCTTGCATTAATGAATCAAATAATTAACATTTAATATTATTATGGTGAGAGAAAGAATATCACATTATGTATTAGACTTGGCATCAGCCCAGTCACTCCACATAGGGATAACACTGAGAAAAAATTAATAAAATATGATGGCACAGGCTGTAATCAGCACTTGCAAGGTGGAAGTGGGAGGACTGGGAGTTCAAGGTAATCCTCAACTGCTGAGTGACTTTGAAGCCTACTTAGGTTATGTGACACTCTGCCTCAAATACAAGCAAAGAAACCAACAACAACTACAACAAAAGTCAGCTTATACAGTCCACATGAATTGATTTTGTAAAATTGAATTATCAGTAGGTATAGTAGACATGCATGCTATGAATTTTCTAACCATCAAACCTCTCTATCTCTCTCACTATCTATCATCTATCATCTATTTATCTATCTATCTATCTATCATCTATCTATCTAATCTATCTATATCTATCTATCATTCATCTCTCTATATCATCTATCATCTATCTATCTCTTCCTTTTTTATTATTTTTAATTTGGACATAGGGAAGCACCTAATACTAGATTTCTACTAAATATTTATAGTATTAAGCTAACTCCTAATGACTTATTTTTTGTACCCATAGATTTATGCATCTCTGAACTCTTACCAGAGAAGCTTCCTTAAGCACAGATGCTGATGAACACAGAAATGCTCAACTGGTGAACGTGCAGAAAACAAGAGACTGCAGAGTGTTTATTCATGAATAGGTCATGTATATTAAATTTCGGCCTTCCAAGGCTCAGGCAAGATTGGAGAAGAGAAGGTAGAAAGATTGTAAGAGCCAGAGATAGTAGATGGCCACAAGAAAATAGAGTTCTTCAGACATCTGGTCAGTTACTCATATGAACTCACAATAATGGTGACAGCATGCACAAGTCCCATGCAAGCTCAAACCAGACAAAATCTCAGCAGACATGGGCAAGTGGAGAAGAATCACAACCCTACCTAAGGAACTGTTGGCAACCAATGGCTGCTGGTATTAGGAAAGTAAGTCTCTTTCAAGGATGAGAGTCTGTAGGTTAACCATGCTCAATTTGATGGACTTATACTATAAACCTTATTTCACACACACACACACACACACACAAACACACATACACACATACACACACACACTCTATATATGTATACACACATATGTGTTAAAAAAATATATACACATATATATGTGTTATATATACACATATATGTGTTAAAATATAAATGTATATATATATAGTGTGTGTGTGTATAAAATGGAGTACATTAAATTGGTTAGAGGGCTATAAGGGGAGATGTGGATAGGAGAAGGAATTTAAATACCATCAAAATATATTTCATCATGTGTCCTAAGTGGCCTGTTTCCTCCAAAGGGCAGAGCTTGCTGTGGAGAATTGACTGTGGAGAGTTAGCCAGAGGGGGAGGGGCTTTCTGCACCATCTTGGACAGGAGCTGGGAAGGCGTGTGGCAGCGTGAGAATAGAATGGCCTGACATTTACTGACCTGGGAAAAGACTACAGACCCAGGGGGCATGGGCAAAAGTTAGTGGTGACTATGGGCAGATGCAGAAGTAAGAACGGAATGGCAGGCTCTGAGCCACGGCGCAGAGCTGGGCACTGGGTGTGCATTTCTTTGTAAATCACTCCTTTCCCTAATGGTATAAACTATAATAAATTCACATAAAGATATGTTATATGGTTTGTCTGATAGCAAAGAGACCTGGAGCAAGAGACCCCGAGAGAACTCAAGCGACACATGGAAATTGCAAAAATTTAATAAAAACCCTTCTTAGAACCATCCAGTATTCTATGAAGAAAAGAATGTAGAAGTCATTGTAGAATTTTAACTGTTCAGAATTTCCCACCGGTGTATTATTGCCTTTCAAGAGTACTTACATTTGCAATGAGCAATTTCAAATATTAATGTACTATTTTTGAAACAAGTTAAAGGTACTTATCTCAACGAAGTGCCCCTAAAGTCATTCACTCAGTGAGAACTGCTTCCATGTTGCTCTAATCTTTCCATTTCAATATCTTTCAGCTGATTTCTACCTGCCAATATTTACTATGTTTTCCTGAAGTTTTTTGTTAAGACTATGTTAGGATCCTCTGCTCAAGAAAGTGTTAGAATAAAAATGTTCTCCATTCCCCCTAACAAGAAACCTTCTGCTTTGTGTTCCGGGTGTTTAAAATATCACAGCTTCTTTTTTCCCACACCTTGGCTAGGATTATCCTGAGGCTTATGTTTTGTATCATATCTTCCACTTTCTCAGAAGATGAACTTTCTTTTTCCTGATATGATGGTTGGCCCATAGCATGTTTTCATCTTGGTCCAAATTGCTATTACAAAGCACTATAGACTAAGTGACTTGTAAGCAATAGGACATGTTTCTCATGGTAATGGAGACTGGAAGAACAGATCAAGGTGCCAGTATGGCCCAGCCTACCTGGGTGCACACTTCCCCTGCAGACTGTGAACTCTTGTGTCCTTCCATGGTGGATAAAGAGGAAGCCACCCCTCTTCCCTCTTTTATTAAGAGCATGCATCTAAATCCTGAGTATTCTGGTATCATGACCTATAACCTCCCTAAAGCATGCACCATTGAACAACGTCTTTTTGGTTAATAGAATTTTGACATGTGAATTAGGGAGGGGGCAACCATTCAGTCCACCATGTTGTCATTTTGTTACCTTACATTGTTTTGTGTCAGTATTCTCTGTTGAATTACCCTTAACCTAGTAACTAAATAAACTTCATTTTCTTTGCATATTTATGTGTGTATTTTGTGTTTTTGCAGGTATAAGGTCACACATGTAGGGGACACATATGTATGTCAATGTGGAGTCCAGAAGTTGAATTAAAGTGTCTTTCTTGATGAGTCTCCACTTTATGTATTGTCCTGACTTCAACGAGGTGTCCCCACAGTCTCCAAGTACACGTGGTCAGTTGATGATGCTCTTTATGGAGGTTCAGGAGGTACAGCCTTGCTGGAGCACTCATGTTCTGGTGGTCAGCTTTGAGAGCATCTGCACCCTATTTCCAGTTTCATGCTTTCCTTCCTTTTCCTGATTACAGATGTGACTCTCAGCATTCTGCTCCAGCTGCCATGCCTACCTCCTGCCATTCCTCCCCACCAAGATGGACTCATCACTTTGGAACATTAAGCTCTATAAGTTTCCTTGTTCATGATGTTTTTAATCAGTTGTACAGAAAAGTAACTAGCACATGAATTAAGGGAGGCGAGTTCTCTCACTAATGCAGAGCTTACTGATAAAGTAGTCTTGTTTAGCTATTCAGATTGCCCTACTAATCTCCTGTCCCCTATGCACTTCAGACCATGTCTAGACATTTTGGAAGCAATACAAAAATATTTTTTATGTTGTACTTTTGGGGAATACCAGATATAATTGGTATAGTTGCAAAAATGTTACCCTGGGCTGGAGAGATGGCTCAGTGGTTAAGAATACTAAATAAATGTTCTTACAGAAGACTTGGGTTCAAATCCCAGAAGTCACATGACAGCTAACAACGATCTGTTACTCCAGTTACAGTGGATCCAACAGCCTCTTCTGTCCTCCACGGGCATTGCACAACATGGGATTTACCTTCATACAGGCATAACACTCATACACATAAAATAAAAATAATAAAATATTTTTTAGATGTTAGCACATATGAATTTTATAAAATTCTATGTTAAGTAAATTTCAAATGAAGAATTGATTTCCATTATAAAATCCTTAGATTGCCATGCGATCTGGTTATACCAGTCTTTGGCATATGGCCAATATCTGTACATTCATGTTGGTTGCTTCTCTTTTCACAATAACTAAGAAATGGAAAGAACCTAAATGTCCTTCAACTTATACATGGATAATGATAATGTGGCATAATACACAATGGAGTTCTACTCAGCAGTTAGAAAAGATGAAATTATGAAATTTGCAGGTAAGTGGAAGGGACTAGAGACTGTTATACTAAGTGAAGTAACACAGAGTCAGAAAAGCAAGTGGTGTATATGCTCTCTCATTTGCAGAAATAGGCTTTCAGGCCACTGGAAGATTGCTCATGTGAGCCTGTAGCAATGGTGGCTCAAGCACAGGACCCACGCCAACTCAACAAGACAAGGCTGCAGAGTGGGGCAAGGGAAAAGGAAATGGGCAGTGGGCTGGCCCTAGCTTGAGAACTGTTGGAGACTGATTAATGCTTAAATGTTAATGGCTATGGCTTTTGTTTTGTTGCCTACAGAGCTTGCTGGTAAGACAGTATTTCTGAAGACACTATGCACTTGTGTCAAAGAACAAAGATGGAGAAATCAAACTGGTACTGACTTCAGAGTTTCATTCTACCAGTGAGTTTTCATAGTGCTGGGAGGTGCTAATGCATGCTACAGGAGAGAAAAGTAGTTATCAACCTGACTCAGCTGTGAATACTGTGAGTGGTGAATAATGACTGGCCTGGCTGCCAGTGGTCATGCAGGCCTTTAATCCAAGCACTCAGGAGGTAGTGGCAGGTGGATAATTGTGTGAGCAAGGCCACCCTGTTCTACATAGTAAGTTCTGAGCAAGCTGAGTTACAGAAAGACCCTGTTTCAAAGAGGAAAAACATAATAAGAAAATAAAATTAAAAAATTAGTGACTGGCATGGCAAGACATGGCCATTGGTGCAATAGTGGCACATATGTTATGGAAGTAATCAGCTAAGATTTTTATTGAATTAAATCCATCTTCAGCATTTGGGGCCCATTCCTGCACTAAGGGCTAAGAACTTGTGACCTGTCAGGTCACAGGTTATAGGGGTGAACCTATTCCTATTGTTTTGCTAAATGGTCCTACTTTTAAACTAAGTGCTAATGATCTAATGTTGTACCCATAGATTAGCACTTCTCTCAGTTCTCACCAGAGAAGCTTCTTGTTGCAGCTAATTACAATTAGAACAGAGATCCAGAACTGGTTAACATATAGAGAACAAGAGACTACAGATTCCTCAGTACTAAATCAAACACCTATATCACACCCTCTCCCAACAAGGCTCAGTGATCAGTGCAAAAGAGGTATTACAAGACCCAGAACTGGTGAATGATTACATTGAAAACGTGTTTCCTGGACACAACATAGCAATTACACATAGAAACCCACTTCAGAAATGGGAAAGAATTCTCAATCCAACCTGGAAACTGGCCACTGAAAGCTACTGGAAGAGGGAGAGAAAGCTTTCTTTAAGGAAACTTTGCTGGGTACGTTGACTAGGTTCCAGGGAATGGACGGACCACCATGTCAGAGCAAATAAGACTTTCTAGATCTTAAAAAAAAAAACAGCAGACATAAAACGAGGGAATGTAGTAAGGTGGGAATGGATGTGAAGGAGATGAAGGAAAGGAACTGAGTATGACCAAAATATACTTCATGAAGTTAAGAATCAACAAAAGTATTACTTAAAAATATTAAATGAACAAAAAATTATCAGTGCCTAATGCAAGGAAAAATAATACACTCATAATACAGTCTAAAAAACAAAGAATATGAAAACATATCTTTAAAACATGAAGAAGCTATCATTCCAACATAAGGAGAGAAAAAGCTATTTAAAAGATATGAAAGATGATGTCCAATCAAGAAAAGTAATTGCCTGACTCTAGTGAAATTTCTTTAAAAGAATTAGTTAAATGAAAATATAAACTTCTAATTCAAGGAGATATTAATTAAACAATATAACCAAAAAGCATATAGTAAAAAGAGTAGATAATAAGTAGTAGAAGACATTGTCACACATGAAGGAATTTTAATAGATGAAAGAGAAAAATGCAGCAATCATTAAAAAGCATGTAAGAAAATGCTTAAATACATTGTTAATATATAAATTGAATTTCACACTACCACATTTTTATGTTTATTTCATGAACATAATGAATTTTATTTAAATGTATTTATTTTCCATATGCATATATGTGTCAATATGCATGTTTGTCTGTGATTCATGAACCAGAATATCCAAGTGCTTTACCCAAATTATAACATTATACATAGCAATTGACCATTAACTTAAATAAATATCTATATATGAGTCTGTCTTTCAGAAGTAAATTAATTTTTATTGCAGACAAAGAACACACACTCACCACAAAGGATTTCTTTCTCCATAATATCCATTGTTTGTATAACCCCTTCCGCCTTCAGTGGCTAATATATATTTAGTCAAGAGAATATAGGAAATATTTTAAAGCACTTTTTAAAATTTTTTAATGACTTTATTATTTTCTTCTCTGTATGTGTGTGTGTGTGTGTGTGTGTATGTGTGTGTGTGTCTGGGTGACCAAGGAGGAGCCATACCCCCTGGAGAAGGTGGTTGTGAGTTGTGAGTCACCTGATATGGGTTTTGGGAATGGAACTCAGGTTTTCTCCAAGCATAGCAAGCAGGAATAACCATTGTGACAACTACACAGCAGTTATGATAACTATGACGTATTTTCTTATGATTAAGGTACATTTTTCTACAAAGATAATGGGGTACTACTCTCTCAAGTGGATCCAAAAGAGCCACTATTTTTGAAGTACCTGTATTTCCAATGTGAATGACAGTGTGAAGTGTGATGCTTACATCTTTGGTAGAGAAGGAAACAGGATAGGACAAAAGAGGAAAGGAAAGGAAGGAAGGGGATTAGAGAATGAGCTTTCTATTATTAATCGGCTCAAGAATATATTTAAGGAAACATAAAAAGATACCTGTTAGTTAGATGATATGGGAAGCAATGTAAATTGAAATGGTTATACTCATGAATATATCATTGTTTTATAATACTATAATTTTCCTAGATAGAAATTCAAAGAACTTTAAAAATGAAATAGAAAATTTAAAGACATTGGGAACTGTTAGGATACTTGAAACATCCTTGCTGTAAAGAAGAAAAAGCAGGTTGATATAGACTGCTAAATATAATAAGAAGTACAATAACACTTTAGAAATATTCCAGTATTGTCTTACAATGTTTCATCTTTTTCAGGAAAAACCTTATTGCTCCCCTGGTTTCTTTTGGTGATTTGCTCAAAATAATTTTGCAAGAACTTACAGTGAGTGAATGCAATTTTATACTTTCTTAAGTAGTCAGCCAAAAGAAAGAGCATTTACAGACTGAGGGAGATGTTAGCAGGATGTCAGTCTCCATTGAGATTTTACACTGTTTTGTTTTTGACCTATCCAGACCTTTGTCATTGTTCTCATCCAGTTTCTACTACAATAACATATGCTAAATTCTACTGAGACTAGAACTGGAAGATAATTTTATACAAATTGCTTCCATTTTTTAACACTAGTAAGTAGTTGTATTACATACAATAACATGAGAGCTGATACTATACAAGGCTCAAAGAAGGGCAGGGAGCTATAACATTACTTAGAGTTGCAAAGAAATAATTCAGGTGTCAATCAAGAAAGACGAATTGAGACAATGTCATAGTTCAAGGTATTTTAAAAAGGTTGACAGCTTGGAAATCATTTCTGCAGGTGATAAGAACATCCTAGTGTTTGAAAGCTTAGCTAAACTGAGAAAACATGCTGAATACAAGATCAGAACACGGCGAAATGTACAGAGTTTTGAACCTGTTGTTTTGGTCTTGTCTCCATTGCTGTAATAAAATGCTACCTAATGCAAGCTGGGGAGAAAAGTATTTATTTCAATTTATTCCTCTAAGTGATGGTCCATTGTTGAGAAAAGCCAAGACAGGAACTTAAGGAGGGCGGTAAACTGGAGGTAAGTTCTGAAGCATAGACCACGGAGGAACCCTACTTACTGACTTGCTTTGGGGGGCTGTGCTAAGCCTGTTTTTATATACAATCCATGACTATCTGTCCAGGGGTGGTACCACACACAGTTAGCTGGGCCCTCCCACATCACTCTATATTTAGAAAATGCCTCACAGATAGGCTCACAGGACAATCCAATACAGGATGATGAACATGAGGAAGGGTAGTTATGCATGACAATGAGGGGATTCACTGAAGTGGTGTATGTAACTTCCATGTAAGCATAAGTAAATGACAAATTGAGTTTAAGAAGAAATACCTACACTGCTTTCTCACCATGACAGTGAAGGAAATGGAGAATTTACCATAAAAGGAAGTTATGATCCCAACCTTCAGCTTGGGGGGAATACTAAATGTATATGATAGCAGCTCTCCACATCTTTTGTGAACTGATGTCTTCATTTCTTCTGTCTCTGTTCAGGGATAACCTACTCTATCACTGTAATTTCAGAGGAGGACATCAGTGCATTGACATTAATGATCTGGTAACTGGAAAGTGTGTGTACTTTTCTTGTGTCAGGCATGAGCATTTATAAATGGGAGGATACTGAAAAGCCAAAAGAAGTGTGCTGTGCTGCTTTCCCTCTCCTCCTCTCTCTTTTATATATATATATCAAATGCCCATGTGCTCATGATATATATATCTTCACTCCTGCTTCTTTTCCAGCTCACTTCTATTTTCTTCCATACATTAGCAGTAGATTATATTGACTCTCTTTATGTCGATATTCAACTTGGAATAAGCCAATAAGAAATGTTTTATCAAAATCAAAATCATAAGAAGACAGGATATTTCTTCCCCATCCTTCTCTTCACTTAAAAAATCTCTAGAATTACAGCTCCCACATGTGAGACTTCTCCAATAAACCCCAGGAAAGAATGGTAATACACTCCTCCTCCTTTGTGGCTCTGGAGTAGCAATGTTTTTTATTGTTAGTCACAGAGGACCTTGACATTCATCACTGCTTCTTTAGGTCTATGTATACTTTACTAAAAATTCCTTAGAAAAATATATAGGTAATTATTTCCTAATAGTGACTTAAAGAAATACAAACAACATAGGTTAATGAATTCTAGTCATTTGAACCAGCTGAGATACATTCTGGGTTTCTAATTAATAGAGTATGTGTAGAGATCACAGCTTCCTGAAAGGAAGAATGTATTTCCTACTGAACATAGAAAAAAAGTAGAAGTTTTCAGTGAAAATTACCGGCTTTTAGGGTTTCAGATTCAGAGTTCATTCAAGTTTTGATACCTTCAATTTTCTGAGTGATAGTTTTATAAAGTCAACATATAAAAAGTGAAGAAGAAATGAATAGTAGATTATTTTAGGGTAGACCCAATGTACTCATGTGAAATCATTTTTTATTTTTGAAATTTCCTTACATGTATACCTGGTATCTTGGTCATTCATGTCTATTACAAACTCACTCCCTCCATTTTTCTTATGCCTTCCCAACATTTCCCACCTCACTCTTAACTTTATTTCTTAATGTTTTTTATAACCTAGTAAGTTCAGTTACTGTTGCCCATGTGCTCATGTATATAGGGTCAATTATAGAAGCATGGCTAACCTACCAATGGCTATGCCACATCTGAAATAAAAGTGATTTTCCCTCCCTCACCAGCATTCAACTGCCTGCATTTAGTTCTTCAGGAGTGGGGCACTGGAAATCTCTGCTCCAGGCTGGAATTTTTAACTCTCTTGATCTTGTGGAAGTGTTGTGCTTTGTACAGGTGTGACCTAAAAGTTCCTGTGACCCTATGAAAAGCCATGGTCTCCCCCTTCCCATATTATGCAGAAGGAGTCAAGCCCATTAAGAGGAGGGGATGTGGATATATAAGTCTGGAAAATCACAAGACAGGGCTCCTCAGAAGATACAGGATTTGTTTGGGTGTGGACTTTCCCTCACAGCCAGGAATGGGGTAGTTGCTATTTTTGGAACTCTCTTTGTAAGTCACCCTCTTTCCTGGAAGTCAAATAAACTATGCAAAACCTGATTTGTATTATATCAGTTTTGTCAATCTGCAACAGGACCTTTGAGGGCAGCTCTCCCAGAAGGGAGGGGAAAATTTAGTGAAACAGTTGGCATAGACTGGCAGAATGATACTGGAAATGACAAACCAGAAAAGTGCAAGAAAACAAGAGGGTTAGCAGCATGCACCTGGGTTATACAATGAATCAAATAATATGCAACTAGAATGACATAGGTTGTGCAGATGCAGACAGACTCAAAGCAGAAAAATCCATGGGCCACAGCCATCCTGTAAATGTGGGAAATAACTAAGCTGCTTATATCTGAAGAGTCTTTAAAGGTTATAGAGAGCCTAGAAAAAAATCTTAAAAGCCTTGGAAGCATAAGGGGAACCCAGAGAGGTGGCATCGCCACTTCTTTTCATAATAAAAGATTTGTGAGAGGCAAAAGCAACAGCCTCAGGGGAGGCTAAAATGACTAAGGACTTACTGACAAATTCTGTCTCAGCCCCAGGGCTTAAGAGAGAGAAAAAACAGGAGATTTTAACTTGCGTAAGGTTAGGGGACCAGGAGTCAAAGGACCCAAGGAAAAAGACAGATAGTAATGAGAAGAAAAACAACCTAAAAATAATAGCAGCTAAAGTTGCCTCTCAGATTCAACAATCTTTGATAGGAAAAGAAAAAAGAGTTAACAGTACTGTAGCTAGGAGAAAATACTCCACACTGGAGCTGTTAAAAAGAGGAAAGACTTTCAAACAAGCAATCAAAGATCCCCTCATGAGGGTATGTGACATGGGAGAAAATGATATCAGTTTAAGTTCTGTAAAAGCATCACAGCTGAGTTATATAACCACCCATTCATCCTTGAGACATAGGCTGTTTAACCTAGGCCAATAAAGGAGGGAGCAGTCCCTAAAGGAATGGGTTGTGCAAGGCACTAAGGATGCATGGTAATCATTAATGGAATCTCCCATGATTAGCAGGGGCTGGAGTACTATAAAAAGGGACAGGCGATACTGAAAGAAAAAGGTATAAGTAATGCAATATATAATGCCTAGTTCACTGGACCAGATAGGGATGTATTTGCCAGAGACATAAAGAAAAGCTTAATTCAACTGGGACCTCAAGAATGGTATAGCGCTTTCATGGTTTTGCAAAGTCCTTTAATGGGATAGGATCTTTGTGAATTGAGGGAGGCTTTGGTGGATCTAAGTGACTCAAACCATCATGTAAAATGTGTCTGTAGAATAATAAAGCAACCTACACGAGTTTTAAAAAAGACTGAAAGGAGAAATGGTCCATTTGGGTTACTTGAAGACAAATGTGGCAAGATTTATGTTGAGCCCAAATTCCCAAAGAAAAAAATTGGTAGAAAATCAAATTCGGTTCTAAGGAGTTTTTGGAAGGATTTAAAACCTTAAGAACAGTTCAAAAAATAAAATCAGAGAACATAAACTGTCCCAGGGTATTTAAGGATCCCCAAAGATTAAATAAGTTCCATTTCTCTCATGAGAAAGGCTATGCTAGGGGTAGAAGCAGTTTTTCCCACCAGGGCCTCCCCCAGCACCAAGGTATGGTTAATGGAGAGGCAGCAGATATGTCTACAGCCAGGAGGCAGACCCAGGGCCTGCCTGACTCAAGGGGGACAAGAAAGGCCCTCTGGGTCCTTAGCCCAATGCAGGGTCAGGCAACTTGAGCCAGCACCTGTAAATGTATTGATAATAAGAAGATGTAAAGAGATGCCATTTAAAACTCCCAGAAATCAGAATGACTCCAAAGGGATATCTAAAGATAGTAAATAACCAAATTAATGCCTCTTACTCATGCTATGGAACATAACAGAGATCTATAGAGAAAGTAATTAATACAAATGGATAAAAACTCTCCATGCTGTGTTAGTTAGACCTTGTGTATGATTGATTTAATAATGTGATGTTAACTTCTGAGCATTTTACAGACATGAAATCCATTTGAAAGATATCATGTACACCTGAAGAAACAAAGGCCAGCTATAGCTGTAAGATTATTGGGAGTTTTGTGGTTCTGTAAAATAAAAACAGAGGTTCCCAAAACTGTACAACTGTTAAGAAAAACTACAGTACCAGGGGTGGGTTTCCCCCAATTAACTGTTGGTCAGAGAGATCCTAGAGGTCCTCAAATTAACCAAGTGTATTGCCCCTAATGTCAGTTGTACACTAGAAATGTCAATAAGACCATGTTGCTGAAAATATTGCATGATGTGAGCAAATTAAAACAAAAGATGGAGCTGAGACTAGACCAAGAACTCCACGCCACTGGATGGATGACGTTCATAGTGCCAGAAGGAGCTATGCAGATGGTTGGGGGAAAAGGATCATCTATGATTCTGCTCAACAGTGGCTCCACATGCTGCACACTATGAACATGCGAAGCAACACCTGCTAGTGCAATAATGGCTCCACTAACATACCTACAACTGACAAATTTATAACTGGATAAGGCCCACTCCTAGGGGTGGAACACACATCTGGTGCTGTAGACCAGGCCAACCCTGAATTTTCCAGTACTCCAAAGGAGAAGAATAGGGAGCCACATGTATTATACCCTGAGATTTCCAAAGGAATCATAACTTGATGACCTGACCTTTATATTTTAGCCAAGTGTAATATGAATTAATCTTCCTGCTTCCAGAGTTTTGTGGTAATAGATCACATAAAAGACACTGAAGTACAGCAGTTTTACAGAATTTGTGCAGATTCATGGTCCTCCTTCTTTCTCCATGGATGGAGGGAAAGGCTTTCCCACCATTAAGACAGCATAAATAGCATTGTTTCTGTTCAGTAAGTTTATTTTCCAACAAAGTGTTGTGAATAAATTGTAGACAAGTTTTAAATATGTACTTCTTTTGAGTTTTCATGTTAATTCATGAAATAAACTGACAAAAGAAAGAGAAGATAAAGACTGTAGATGTTTTACCACCTGCTCCAGAAAAAAAGAGCTACTCACTGAGAAGAGAATTAAAGAAGAGAAGATTGCAGGTTATTGTACAGAGTTTAACAAACTTATTAAGCTTGTATGGGAAAGATTTTGTGCAGGCTCTCAAAAGCTGGGAAAAATGCGGGTACAACAAACAAATGTTGTTATGTAAATTTAGTCTCCCAGGTAATAGCAATCTGTGGTATTCTCTTTCTGGGTCATATGTAAAGTTCCCAATGTTTTCTTCCTTTGGAGGAGTCTTTTTTTCCCCTCAAGCAAAAAATGGATAGCAGACAAAACTGTTTCTTTTAACATTAACTATTTACTGATGTATGTGAATGTATATTTCACCAAAGGCATTTTTCAAAGTTATTCTTATGTCTTTAGATCTCTGCAATTTACCTGAATAGCTAACTCAACTTATACCAAAGAAATATATGTGGAATGTAATATTTTGCTCTTCCTCAGGGTCACCTCAATGGTAATCATTTTCTTGTAAGTCTAGTAGATAAAGACAAAATTTAAAATAATATGGTGGTTCCTGATTCCTCACATGTGGAAGCACAATGAGGTAGGCACCCCAATTAGTTAGGAAATAGGCTCTTGTCCTTGAAACATGAGTGGGCTTGATGTTGTTCTGAGGCATTTTGATGCTTCTCAGAATTGATCTCTTGGAAATGAGCACTATTCTATTTAATGCTACTCTTTTTTTCCCTATTAACAAAGGCATCTTCTCATATTTATTGACCAGCATGTGAAACATGGTGTGAGCAATCTTTGTTAATAATTTTACAAAGAAAAATTAATAATAATAATAATTTTACAAAAAAAAATCTAACCCTACTGATTCAAATAGCACACAAAGTCACAGACAGGTGGCATCAACTTATGCTCCTGTGTCCCAGGGGCCGTGGTTTCTCCAAGAGGCAGGGCCTGCTGTGGAGAATTGACTATGGACAGTTAGGCATAGAGGGAGGAGTGTTGGTGGCCATCTTGGAGCAGAAGAAGTGGTGCAGAAAGAATGTTCCAGTGTCTCCCCCTTGTGGACACAAGAGGGGGGATTTACCGACCTGGGGCAAGACTGCGGGCACATGATGCATGGAGGAAAGTTAACAGAGAATGCAGTAGGGTGCAGAAGTAATCTGGAATGGTGGGCTGAGCCACACAGAGCTGGGTGCTGTGTGTCGGGTGTTCATTCCTTTGTAAGTTGCTTCTCAACCCCTCAAAAGATGTAAACTATATAAAATTCAGATAAAGATATATTATGTGGTTTGTCTAATAGTGGCAGAGGCAAGGTACCCTTGTAAACTCAGGTGACAAATTGGCTCAGGTTGGCAGGATGATGGCGCTAGGAATGACAAACCACTGGAGGTGGGAAAAAGCTAGAGAGATAATGGCAGCGCTGATATGTATTTTACAGTGGATTATAAAATATGTAACTAAAAAGAGGCCAACCATGCAGAAGCATGGGCCACAGCTGTGTTGAAAATGTGGGGAAACAGCCCAATTGTGGATATATAAAGATTTGTTACAGGTTAAAGGAAAACTAGAAAAACTGTTGTGGACTGACACTAGGAGAGAACCCAGAGAAGGGGCATGGTCATTTTGCATAATTAAAGATGTGCCCAAGGCCGGGAAAGCTGAAAAGGCTAGTGAAGTACTAGCAGGCCCAGTTACAGAGGTTAAGAGAAAAAAATGGGACATTTTTGTAAGGTCCAAGGACTCAGAGGAAAAGACAGATAATAGTAAAAAAGGAGATGACGTAAAAATATAAGTAGCTAAAGCTGTCCCTCAGATTCAACCATTGATAGAAAAGGTAAAAAAAAGCTAACAGTGCTGTAGCTAGGAAATGCTTCACACTGGAACTGTTAAAGCCAGGAAAAAATTACAAGCAAGCAATTAAAGAGCTCCTAGCCATGTGGCTTGTGAGAGTGTGGGACATGGGAGCAAATGATATCAGCCTAAATCCTTCAGAAGTTTTACAGCTGAGTTATATAACCACCCATCCAACCTTGTTATATAGGCTGTTCAACCTCGGCCAATGCAGTGGGGGAGCAGTCCTTAATGGAATGGCTGATGGAAAGCATTAGAGATACATGGTCATCACCAAGTGAAAGTCCAATAATTAACAAAGGCTGGAGGACTATAAAGGAGGGACAAGCATTACTGAGAGAACTAGGTATGAGAAAAGCAATATATGATACCCATTTCACTGGACCAGATAAGACTGTGTTCATCAGAGATATAAAGGAAAGCTTAATTCAACTAGGACCTAAAAATGTTATAGAGTTTTAATGCTTTGGCTAAGCCCTTTAAGGACAGGATTTTGTCAAGTCAGGGAGGCTTTAGCAGATCTAAATGATTCTAACCAGCATGTAAAATGTGTCTGTAGATTAACAGACCACCCTACAGAGATATAAAAGATACCATACAGAAAAATATAGTCTGTTTAGGGTTATTCACAAAGAAAAAATTGATAGAAAACCAAATTCAGTACTAAAGAGTTTTTGGAAGGCTTTAAAACCAGAACAGTTTACAAAAGTCATTCATAGGATAAAAACTGTCCTGAGGGGGTTAAAAATCAGCAAAGATTAAATAAGGTGTATTTCTCTTCTGATAAAGCCTATACTAGTGATGGAATCAGTATTTCCCAAGAAGGCCTCCCCCAGCAGCTAGGTATGGTCAATGAAGAGTTAACACATATGGCTAGAGTAAAGAGGCAGACCCAGGGCCTGCCTGACTCAGGTACAGCAGGGACAGGAGAAACCCCCTACCTCCTTAACCCAGTGCAGGGTCAGGCAACTGGAGCCAACACCTGTAAATGTATCAAGAATAAAAGAATACAAAAAGACTCCATGTAAAATTCCCCGAGTGCGAAATGACTCCAAAGGGATAACTAAAGACAGTAAAGAACTAACCAAATTAATGTCTCATATCCATGCTGTGGTACCTAACAAGGGTCTATGGAGAAAACATTTAATATGGATGTATAAAACCTCTCCATGCTGTGTTAAACTTTGTCTGTAATTGCTTTAATATATGATGCTAACCTTCATTTGAGTCTTTTACAGATGTGAAACCCGTTTGAAGGCTACCTGAAGAATCAAGGGCTCTGGCTATAGCTGTAAGATTCTTGGGACTTTTATGCTTGGATAAGATAAAAACAAAGGCTCCCAAACTATGCAACTGTTAAAAAAAAATCTACAGTACCAGTTGTGGTTCCCTGCCTATGAGCTGTTGGTCAGAGCGAGATCCTGGAGGTCTTCGAATTCACCAAGGCTTTTACCACTAATGTTGGCTGTACACTATAAAAATTGGTAAGGCCATGTTACTAAAGTCACTGCATCATGTGAGTGAGGGAGGAGAAAAAGAGATGGAGCTGAGACTAAGCCAAAAAACTCCATGCAACTGGATGGATGATGATGATGGTGCCATAAGGCACTATGCAGATAGCTGGAAAAGGAAAGATCCCCTATGATTCTACTCAACAATGGACCCCATGTGCTGCATACTACAGACATGCCAAGGAATGCCTGCCAGGGCAGTAATGGCTCAATCAACATACTTATAACTGAAAAACTTCTAATTGGATAAGGCCCACTCCTTGGGTTGGAACACACATCTGGTGCTGTAGACCATTCCATCCCCCTGTGTTGAAAAAGGTTATAAGCCCTAGTGGGGAAGCCTTTATATATATATTATTCAATGAATATAGTATACCTATTGGGATATCTTGTAAGCGTTTATATTTACATTCATGTTTGTTTAGATGTGTCTACTTCCTTCCACTTGTCTTTATAGTAGAAGAAACATGACTGAGATAGATCAATGGCTATGGCTTGAAGATGGATAATGGGGAGGCCAAGAAGTCACTATCTCACCATGATATAAGAGAGATAACCCTACATCTGTCACCCACTCTGAGGCTCTGGGACCTTAGTAGAAGATTGGCAGAAAGATTGTATGAGTAGAGGAAAGGGGTGGAGTGTGTCCCAGGAGGTTGGTTCCTCCAAGGGGTGGGGTCTGCTGCAGAGAATTGACTGTGGAGAGTTAGCTGTGGAAGGAGGAGCATTTTGGGCCATCTGGGGACAGAAGAAGAAGAGCAGAAAGATGGCCCCGGTGTCTCACCGACGTGGACATGAGAGGGACCATTTACCAACCTGGGGCAAGACTATGGGCTCATGATGTGTATGGGCAAAAGCTAACAAAGTTTGTGGTGGGAACAGAAGTGATCTGAAATGGCAGGCTGAGCCATGCAGAGCTGGGTGCCAGGTGTTGGGTGTTCACTCATTTGCCAGTCGCTCCCCTCCCCCAAAAAATATAAACTATGGAAAATTCAGATAAAGATATGTTATGTGGTTTGTCTAAAAGTGCCGGGGCAAGAGACCCTAGAAAAGTGGGGCAACAGCTCCCCATGTTGCTCACAACATTTTGGGGGCAGACATTTGTAATGTCATGGTTGTTCTCAACATCATCATTGTCACATCTCACAAACAGATAAACTGTTCTGAATCAGGGGCATAACTGAGTAACAAATACAAAATATAAGATTAAAGCTATGCATTCAGCTTAGATTTAAGAGTTAATTACATCATGATTTCAAATCATTGTAAGCCTGATTACATTGTTTTTCTTAAAAGGAGTCCATAGTTCTAAATGTCCTCTAAACATATGATTAGCTTGGTTTACAAAGTTACATAAAATTTAAATTTGTAAAGCCTTGTTATAAAGATTTTTTTTTTCCCATTAAGGTCATTCCCA
>NW_008339516.1:1208156-1253593 GCF_000622305.1 Nannospalax galili | reverse complement strand
TACAGAAATCAAGAAATATAAAAGTTTTATCTTATTATTAAACTTAATAGTGGTATTCTTCTTTTTGAAATTTCCTATCCTGGTAACTTCAGTCTTTGGGTTTAGAAGTGTTGACTCCAATGAATGGATCTATTATAATTCAAAGAATGATGCTAGTGAATTTTATGGGACTACCACTTTGAGTATTTTTTATGCTGACAAATATTTAATAACAAAAACATATGGGCTACTCTAGCACCTTGAATGATTGACCACAATTACCAAAGGAAATTATGCTGTTCCTTTAAATTGAGATAAGGAAATAATGTCTGGCACCTGGGGAAGTCTATCAACTTCTCTCAGGCCTTCTATGCCCAATATCTACAATTAATGAAAAACCAAAACATTCCAAACTCAGATATATGAAGGGCTCAATGAGTTTTGAGGAAGATAAGGGAAGTAAACAATAGGTAGTAGAAAAAGAAAGAAACAGAAGCTAAGGATTTTGTTTATCTTCTTTTGGTGTGTTCTATATCTATAGTTATTTTTAAGCTAATTACTAGTGTCCCTCCTCTTTTCAAAATATGTGCCTGTACTACTTCTGAAATGGAAGAGTAATATAGTTGTTAGTATTCAAGGACATCAGGACTGTGTTTCTCCACATTTTGGCAAAGTGTACAAACTTCCCTTCTATGGAGCACAGCCAAATCTTGCTCATCAGAGCATTAGGGGTTTGGAAAACACATAAGATACCTCAACATCACAAAGAGAGTGATCTGTGCCTTTTTTCCTATGTTTCCATTATCAGCAGAAGAATGTGTAAGAGGTCTGATGGTATTTATCACATTAGCAACATAATAGGAGATCTGTGCCCTGAAAGTCACTTCCAACTGTTTCTGCACCAATGGAACTCTTACTTGGGAGCCTTTTTCTCACAGACTCTCATGAGGTCAACTAACCCTGACAAAATGTAGACTGTGGTTCAGCTACATTCTCTGAGCTGTGGTCTGAATTTAAGTTTTAGTGGAATTTTCTTATCTAATTTTCTTTCATATTTATTTTACCTTTGTCTTTAGGGCAATGTGTCTGCTATATTAGAGTTATCTTTATTATTTTAATAGGTTTCCCTCATAATTGCAAAGGCATTTACCTATTTAAATTCTAGCATAGTTTTGTCTCTTGACAATCAGACAAAAACATGTTTTCTCTTCACAGAATCTGAAAAAATGTGAACTGAAAAAAAAATTATGCTAAGAAATTGTAGAATTTTTTTGAGATCAATTAACTTAAAACTTGGTAATAAAACCTAATAGCATACAAATTAACAATAGACACTCAAAACAGATATTTTGCCTCAATACTTGTATAAGTTCAAAATGTTTGTGCCACTCTGAAAAATTCTGGTATGCCCAGTTTGTGGAAATTACAAAAGGCATTACTGTATTCAGTCATTTTCTTTTCATTTGAATTCTTATGGGGATTTCAAATAAATCCAAATATAGTTTGACTAAAATGGATGAATGCTCTTTACACTGTTGGTCTAATGATTAACAAGTAAAATGGGAAAGGCTTGTGAGAGGCAAAATGATATTAAGACCTCAAGGGACAATATCGATACCTCATTGCAGCATCATGGAAAAAAGTTTCTTTTAGGTGCAATGTTCATTATGTTTCACTTTCATTGTTTTATAAGATTTCCTCTCCTTTTGTTTTTTTAGCATAAGACTTCTGTGTTTTCCTTTTTGCTGATAAAAGAAGACAATAAATATTTACATTTATACCCATGGATTATGCTCCTCTCAGCCTTCATCAGAGAAATGGCTCATTGCCTATAGCAGTAGTTAATGTATAGACACAGACCTGTTTCAAGTGCCAAGGATAAGTGACATCTTAATCATTCTTTCTCATCCAAGGCTTATGGAACATGAGGAACTCAGTGATAGAATGACTGAATAAAAGGGCTGCACTGGGATAGAGAAGTATGAGGCAAAAAGCAAAACAAAACAAAACCAAAAAACCCCTGGATGTGAAATTGGCATAGCACTCATGAACTCACTGAAATCGTGGCTAGCTACACAAGCTGTCAACATTTCATCATCCATTTCATCATCAGTTGGGAAAGGGTTTAGAAGCACCCCCCCAGCCCCCAGGGACTATTGGCAGTTGATGGCTGCTGTGAAAAGAATGCCACATTGTTTTAGTAATGTAGCCACTGAAAAATTTCCTATGCTCCAGTAAATAACCTCCCACCTCCCAGCCCTGGTCACTCAAACAGCTCTAAGCACAATCAGTGGATCACTCACAAAAATGCCATCGAAGGAGGAAGAGAACTTCTGGAGAGAAAGGGCATACAAGGGAAAAGATTCAAGTTTTGTGAAAACGCAACTCATTTAGTAACACTATGAAATCATCAGAGAATAAAGAAAATTTAAAAAATTAAAATTGGGGGGCTGGAGACATGGCTTAGAAGTTAGGGGCACTGGCTTTTCTTGCAGAAGACCAGGGTTTGAATTCCAGCACTTACATAGCAGCTCACAACCGTCTATAAATCCAGTTCCAGGGGATACAGTGCCCTCTTTTGTCTTCCACCAGCACTTCACCACACAGGTGCATCTACATACATGCAGGCAGAACACTCATGCATGAAATAAAAATAAAAGTTTTTAAATGTGTTTTTTAAAGGTTGAGATATATTTGTTTTCTTTAAACAAGATCATAAATAAAAAAGAAACAAAGTACATACCAGACTCTAGACCATGCAGAACAGGGATAGGAAGTTGTTGGGTGAAAGATGAAGAGGGCTACCATTAACTAAGGCATCACTAAAAGATGAATTTCATGAGACTGTCTCTCCCTGTCAGCGGAAATGGTGTGCCAATGCAGACCCTGGAGGCAGCAGTGCTGTGAAGAGACAACTGGATGAGGGCAGAGACAGGTGCTAGGCTGTAATAGGTTTACATAAAGTCTAGAGAAGGCAAGAGGTGACTTTGCACACCTCTGGAAAAGAGCTATGAGAATAAAATTAGGTAATTAAAAACAATTCCACTGGCTGTTGTCTGTGGCTTTGTGCATGGGCTGTATTTAACCTGGGTTGCTCTGTGACATGTGATGGCTCAAGAGACCGCTGCAACAGCCTGGCTAAACCCAGGGCAGATGCTCAGACATGTGGGAGTGGAACAGTGGGTTCCCTCAGACGGGATGTCTTATGCTTGTACTGACGGGACTTGGTTTGCCGTTGTTTCTGCAGACAGGTCTTCAGAATTCTTGACTTCTGTCTCTCCATGACTGCACAGATCCTGAGCCACGATGCTACACTGAACTCTACTAATGATTGTTGCCTGAACAAAGCCCAGAAAAGGGCAGAAGGAGCAGAACTGGACTCTCAGAGCCACTCTTGTAAACTCCACAATTATCCTTGCCAGTTTCATTCTCTACTTCCACATCTTCCATGGACTCAAAGTACTAACTCCAGAGAACAGGAGAAAAGTCCTGCTTCCTTCCAGGCCTTCTACTCCAGCTCCAGGCCAACGCTACCATTTCCTCCTATTTTCAGCCTCCCTTCCAGTGGTACTCTCAAAAAATGTTTTAAAAAATTAAAAATTGATTTTCTGGATTCATTAAGAAAAAGAGAAAACTTTAGACATTTTTTGCTGCTAAGTTGAAGTATGCTTCTGTTTGTATTATCGGGGTGCCTAGATCCTTTCTTTATTGGTTATGTAAAGCTGGTTGGTACAGAGTTCAGGTTCTCTAAGGTTTAATTTGGAGGAAACTGATGGCTTCAGATCAGCTCTTCAGGAGGACCCACAGAAGCCCAGTTCAGGTTCCAGTCAGGTACACTCAGGCTTCCTTCTCCAAGATGGACGCAGGATCCCTGCACTCTTGGGCAGTACCCTCTGTTTTTCCACCCTCTGCCACAGGGAGGCCAGAGGGAGGCCAGAACTCAGCACTCTCTGGCAGTCTGCTGAGATCAGAGCCTATACACAGATGGAGGATGGAGGTCGAAACCCATCCTTTCAGGCTGTCTGCTAGGATCTCAGCCTTAGACTACCAAAGCCAGATCTGCCCTGGGGCCTTGGGAGGGGTCTCACAAAATCCCAGGTAGGGAAATGGGTAAGGTACAATTAGGGGATGTTCACCAACACATGGAATCAGGATTGTGGGTAGGGGTGGCTCTTGGGCATTCCCCTATGCCAGAGGGAGGCCAGAACTACTCAGCACTAGCTAGCAGTCTGCTGAGATCAGAGCCACTACTACATGGATGGAGGTGGAAACCGACCCTCTCAGGCTGTCTGCTAGGATCTGAGCCTTAGCCTACCACAGGGGTTAGACATGTTTTATAACTACTTTTTCCCTCTACAATTTATCGTGACTATATTCCCATTATACATCAAAGGCAAACAGCAACATTACTTAAATTGTAATCCTTTGACTTAGGATTTAACTATTCTTTATGTACTGTAGATAATAATAGATCAAGCCACACAAAAGTTTATTAATTTACCATATTAATATGGATTAAGGAAAAGCTCACTTAAAATTTACTAAAATTTTATTTTAGAGTTACCTGAGCTATAGATAATTTATTATATGCTACATTGAACAAATTTATCCTAAATGGAACCATGGTAATAATTTGTTGACACCATATAAAAACATATATGTCTCACATTTTTGTGCACTTTTTCGGTCTTGAAATTTTTCTTGATGATCAAATTCATAGGGCCATGAAGAAGCAATGTATTGATATGGTAACAGATTAGATGTAGTTACTTTTCCCTCTTCAATTAGTTCTTCATTATGTGTGAATAGTTTAGACTCATAAAATAAATTCTACTTAAATCAGGAAATGCTATTTCTGTCAAGTGACTTGATAGATTATGTTTTGACAAATAGCATATATTGTCATTTGTTTGAAGCAGCTTAGGCTCTTTTAATTACAGTAGAAAATATATTAATCATTATGAGACTTGGTACAGATGTGATAAGGGATGAAGGAAGGTGGTTAAGTACTCCTGGATAGTTGAAATAACATTCTATAGACCAGAAGATAACTATGGTTGAGAGCAAAGGATGATATATTGAAAAAGGAGCAGGTACAATTCTCGATGAAAATTAATGATGTTAAAAGTGGAGCATTGAACAGTCACACCTGTATGACAATTTCTTTTGTCTATATGTTTTGAAATAACTTGTCATGTCTCATAAATATGCGTAGTTTCTATTCATAAATAAAATCACATATTTTGTCTCTAGTGTTATATAAATAAGTTAATAAATGATTCACAAGTTTTGAAACACGTTACATACATAAAACACACAGACACTTTGGCTTAGATTTTTGTATAAAACCTATAAACCTATGATTAGAGATTGACACTACTTGTTAATCAATCATAACAGATATAGACAAACAGACAAAAAAAGTAATAAAGCAGAATAAACATACTTGGCTTCATGACATCTGTTCATTTTAGAAGAGTTAGTGATGGAAAAGTCAAGAATTCAGACACTCCAGGAATCTTGTTTATGTGGATTAACTCTAGAAACCTATGCTCAGGAAGATGAAAAATTACGGTAAGGAAGCCATTCTAACAATGAGTTTTCTTAAGGCCTGTTTCAGGAGACAGTTTTGAGTAAGATAAAGTGATTCCAGAGAAAGAAATGTCACCAAATATGGTCAAAATATATACCACAATATTATTGATGAAGATGTCAGAACAGGAGAGCTTGATGACTTGAGGAAGTTCACAGAAGAGGGGGATCTTTAGGTCTGAGCAGAATAGCCACAACATCATCACACATAGCAGTAGCACATTCTCCATGGAAATAAGCAGAGAGAGAAAATGAGTAGCCCACACAAACATGAATTCAAGATGGCTGTGTACCTCACTGGGTGATAAATGGCCACATAGTAGTCATAGACCATTGTTGCAAGGAGACAACTTTTCAATCCAACAAAAATTCCAACAAAGTAGCCCTGAGTGAGGCATCCTGTACTTGGGCTCACCAGCATCTTGAGGATATGGGTGTGCTTAAACAGATGTCAGTCAATGACAGGTTAGGTTAAGAAGTGTGGAGATGAGCATCTTAAGTGTGTGGAGATGAGCATCTTCAGGATAATGAGCAGGTTTCCAAGCACTGTGACCAGATACATCTGCAGGAACAGTCCAAACAAGAGGGGCTACAGTTCTGGTTCATCTGCCAGCCCAGGAGGAGGAAATCTACTGTGACTGTTTGTTTTATGGATTCCATGTTTTGTTTTTTTTTTATGGAACTGTTAAGAAAACCACAGGTGCAAGATTTCAGAAAAGATATGTGGATACCAAAAGCTTAAATATGACATACATTTGTGAAATAAATGCTGTGCTTCCCCTTTCTCCATTTGCTATTTCCCTGTGTCTGTCCTTTAGTTTAATTTCCTTCTGTGTTCCTCTCTGCTGTTGTTTGGTTTTTCAAATTATTTTAATGAAAAATTTTTTAATACATTGATGTTTATGAGTTTTTCCACTGAGAATTTTTCAAACCTGTGACTATCAGGAAAACCAAAATGAAATTATCTTACGTCTTAAACTCAATGGGTCACAGCAAAACCCCAAAAGGCATGAACTACAGAAACTTAAGTTTAAAGATTTATTTATTTCACGTTTTAGTATTTGCCTGTATGTACGCATGTATGTGCAACATGTGCTATCTGGTGCCCACAGAGGCCAGGAAAAGTATTGGATCCTCTGGAGCTGGAGTTACACACATGGCTGTGAGCCATCAAATGGCTTCTGGGAAACAAGCCTGAGTTCTCTGCAAGAGCAGAGAGTGCTCTCATGCTGAGCTGTCTCTTTAGTCCTGTGCTAGAGCACTTCAATGGTCAACTTGACACACTTGGCTAGAGGGAACCTCAACAGAGGAACTATCACCATTGGATTGGCTTTGGCCATGCCTGTGGGGCATCTCCTTGATTGTTGAGTGATGTGGGAGGGCCCAGCCCACTGTGGACATTGCTACTCCTGGGCAGGTGGTCTTGTATTATGTAACAACGTAAGCTGAACACAGGCCAGCAGAGCAAGCCAGTAAGAAGCATTCTTCCATGGTCTGTGCTCCAGGTACCTGCCTTGATTTCCTGCCTTGGCTTCCCTTGATAACAAACTGTGCTGTGAGACAAATAAACACTTTCCTCCCCAAGTTGGTTTTGGTTAATATTTTTATCACTGCAACAGAAAGTATCTAAGACAAGCCCCCATATGAGTTTAATTTTAGATCCAGTGTTTCCTTTTAAAATTGTTTTATTGAATTTTGTGAATTTCACACATCTTGATCTTATTTAGGACTCATATACAACCCTCCTTTAGACCCCTCCTCATTTTATGAATTCTCTCATATGTGTTAAGCCCTATCAAGTCAAGATTGAGTCCCCAAATGTCTCTCAGTGTGAGTCCACCTTCTGGATTGTTAGATTATTATTTATGTGTTCCTATTCTCTAGCACTTTTATGTCACTTGACCTACACCATTTTGTATTGTTCTTCTGTTTTTATTCATTGTATATTTGCTTTCTGGTAGAATTTTATTTTTATCTTTGAGTCCAATAATTTCTCCTCTTTATTAATCAATACTCACTATATTTACCTGATACCTTCAAAGTCTCATTTTTATTATTTCTCGATTCCAGAATCACAATGATTTTCACACATATTCCAAGGTACATCACAATCTGATGACATCTGAAAGGTTTCCCACATTTCCTTATACAGGTATTGTATCAAGGTTTCTTAGCACATGAACTCACATACATGCAAAGAAGCCTGCATGTAACATTAGCCCCTAATGTCACCGTTTTTAAGTTTAATTTTTTTTTAAAGTATGTGAAATTGAGTGTTGTATTTCGCCTAGGACTGTCTTTAGCCTAGAAGAAGAAGGATGGGCTGACTATGCAGTAAATCAATATCCATTAGATATCACTAGAAACTAGGAATTTTATTTTTCTATATGAAAAGATCAGACAGGATAAGATAGAGTTGGGTGGGACATATAGGAGTCCCACACCCAACTAAGATGACATTGCTGGTCTGAATTAATGATTTCATTAGATTCACTGCTGTGCACCTCCATGCAGTAGCATGTGCTTTGCTAAACCTGGAACAACTTCTGTGTTCAAAACTCAGTTGTTCCAAGTATGTTAGAAACAGTGAATTTATTTTATGAAGGTTTTCTTTTTGTTTTGTTTTGTTTTAGAATTATGGTTTTCTTTTTATAGATGAACAAGCACTTAATTTTGAAAACAATCATGATATTGTCAATATCCATTGAATATATGTATGTTTACAGCATGATCACAGTTTGTCTAATACCTAATACTGGAATACGAAGATGTTATCTTAAACACATATTTCTCAGCATAGTGTTTCTCAACATGTGTTCACCTACATAATTATCTTTGCTTTTCAAAAGTTTGGGAATATTATAATATTATTTGTGGATAAAGGGTTTTCATTTAAAAATATTTGTTCTTGAAATAGCAACTAAGTGTGCTGGATAACTTTAGTGTCAACTTGACACACCTGGGTTGAGGGAGCCCCAATTGGGGAATTACCACTATTGAACTGGCCTGTGGCCATATCTGTGGGGCATCTTCTTGATTGTGGAGTGATGAGGGAGGGCCCAGCCCACTGTGGGTAGTGCCACCACTGTGCAGGTGGGCCTGTGTTTGATAAGAAAACAGGCTGAGCAGGGGCCAGGGAAACAAACCAGTAAGCAGCATTCCTTCATAGCCAATGTTCCAGCTCCTGAGTCCAGGTTTTTGCCCTGAGTTTCTCCTAACCCTAACCTTTGGCTCCCTGATGAACTGTGACCCAGGAGATATAAGCTAAATAAACCCCTTCCTCCCCAAGTTGGTATTGGTCAGAGTATTTTGTCACAGTAATGGAGAAACTACCTAGAACAGAAATTGTTACCAGGAGTGGGGTACTGCTGTGACAGAACTGGTTAGAGGATCATGGAAGAGTTTGGATCTTTGGGCTGGAAAAACCATTGCATGCTTATAGTTTGTTGCTGTGGAGCTTGGCACAGTTAAGCTGAAAGAGTTGTGAACAAGGGAGGCCTGAATTGTGAAGCTTCAAAGGGAAGGAGAGACTATAAGGGCTGTTTGTGTGATATTTTGGATTGAGAATCTGTGGGTTCTGGTCAGCTGGAGATGAAGAATGAGCTGTGATTAAGAAGAGACAAGAGGGCTGGAGGGGTAGCACAGCTGTTGAAGGCTAAGGCTAAAACCAAAATGTTAAAGAAGAGACCAGAATCTGAAGTAAAAGGTTTACTTTACTGGGACAATTGATGCTGGTTAGCTGGGGCTGAAAAATCAGCGGTGAGTAAAAAGAGACCAGCATCATTGTGGTAATGACTTCTGGGAGGTATTTCCTCAGGCATCAGCACACAGAATGGACCCGAGCCTCTATCTCAAGCTGGAAGCAGGACTTGGTAATGTGTTATAGTCTCCTGCATGGTTTTGGTGTTGAAAGCATGAAGGGGTCACAGAGAGTAGCTGAGGCTTGACACTATGAGAGGCCAGCAAAGGCCATAGGGGAAGTTGCAGCTTCAGTTGCAATGAAGACCCAAGGTCTGAAGGGGTCATGGAGAGAATCTGAGGCTTTGCACCCCAAGAGGCAAGAAGAGGCCATTGATGGAAGGGTAGCCTCAGTTTCAGTGGAGACCCCAGCCTTTTGGTGATGCCGTAAGCATGGGACAACCACCAAGGACAGCAGTACGTGTGAAATGGAGCTGGCCTAGGGTCTGCAAGACAAGCTGTGTCTGCTGTGGATGGCAGAGTCAGAGAGGTGGAGCTGCCAGAACCCTTTGGAGCCCAGAAGAAAATGAGTGAATACCAGATGTCCAGCCTTGAGCTACTTTGCTGAACTTTGGTTTTGCTTATGTGTGCCTAATTCTTCACTCTGAAATAAGATGATACTTATTTTGGATTTTACAGACACGTCTAGTTAAGAGATTTTTAAAAGAGACTCTGGACTTTTAAGTGTTTGGGTTTTTTAAGGACTGTAGGGCTTTTAAGGTTGTAGTGTCATGTTTTGATATTAGCATCATATCTTGGAGACAAGAATTGGAAAGGTTATGATTTAATAGTGATGTGTTTGTGTGTCAAGTTGAAAAGGTGTCAATTGTGCTGGACAGCTTTAGTGTCAACTTGACACACCTGGCTTGAGGAGCCTCAATTGGGGAATTGCCTCCATTGAATTGGTCTGTGACCATGTCTGTGGGGCATCTTCTTGATTGTGGAGTGACGTGGGAAGGCCCAGCCCACTGTGGGTGGTGCCATGCTTGGGCAGGTGGGCCTGTGTTGCATTAGAAAGCAGCCTGAACAGGGGCCAGGGGAGCAAACCAGTAAGCAGCATTCCTCCATGGCCTGTGCTCCAGCTCCTGAGTCCAGGTTCCTGCCCTGAGTTTCTTCCTTTGGCTCCCTGATGAACTGTGACCCAGGAGATATAAGCTGAATAAACCATTTCCTCCCCAAGTTGGTATTGGTCAGAGTATTTTGTCAGAGCACTGGAGAAACAAACTATAACACTATGTAATTTTATTGATTAATATTAAGAACATAAATGTATACATCTTGTACATGGAATCTCCCGTTCTCTCATGGTTCTTAAAAGTGGATGCTATTGTGCATATCTTCTAGTTTAAAAGCATAGTATTCAAGATGTGAAATATTGATCTCATAATAAAATTCATTAGAATGGCAGAGCCAAGGCTGAGTCCACATTTGTTTGACCCCAGAAATCATTTTTACTTCTTAATGTTGTAAGCCTTATTTAAAATATAAAATAAAACATATAATCCCATTTAATTCTAGGTATCTTTTTTGTCCCCTTTATTAACATGCATGTGAATTGTTAAGAGATAAGTATCAGCAGGTAATTTTTAGCCAACACATTCTGATATGCTTTGGAGTGTTTAGAAATGAGTTATTAAGAAATTTAACATTTTATTTCCTTATAATTTTTCATTAAATATAAGGTTATTCTGACATTTACAATCTATTTTGAAAAAGATGAATTTAAAGAGGCAATTTGCATGTGTTCTGATTTACTTTATGTTAGATTGTCCCTACTGATAGTCATTTAGAAAGAACTTGTACCAATTTAAAACAGCACTTTTTACTTCATATGCCTTTTTTTGTTATCGATTTCCTGGTATATTATTAAAAATGAATTACTGTCTCTTTGTACCAGGGCATGAAATGAAGTCCCCTGATAGAGGACACAATGTGACATACATTCAGGGAGAAGAATAAATTTTGCACTTATTAAAAGAAGGTTGATTCTTGCTTCCAGTAATAGTTGAAATTTTGCTTAACTTGAGAATATTAATTGGGCATAAATATATGTTTTTCTACACTTCACCAAAACTGTTACAGCACATCATCATTAATAATGTAGAACCAGGCATGGTGCTGCACACCTGTGATCCCAAAACAGGAGGCTGAGTAATTGAGGTGGGGAGTTCAAGGTCAGTATGGTTTGCCTAAGGGGACTTGGTTTCAAAAGATTTTTAAAAAATGGTGGGGGAAACTGGGCCACAGTTCAGTGCTACAACATTTGTCTACCTATTCAGCAAGTACAAGATCTTGGGGTCTACACCCAGCACTGAAGGAAAGCAAGATATGAGCACTATAAAAGGGAGTTAAAAAATTTATAAAACAGATGATTTATAATTAACCTTTACTTTGATGATCTGCAATAGGTAATGGATGGTGATGAGGAATGGTAGAATATGAGTTCATTAGTGATTTGGCAAAATTATCAACAGCTTTCTGAAGTCATCATCAATAAATAACCTCTTGTGGTTTAGTTGTAGAAAATGTACAATATAGTCAATGAATGACTTATCATTGGGGAGAGAAGAGCAAACCACAATCCATGTTTAATTCAAAGCCTTATTAAATCAAAAAAGTCACCATGGAGAAACAGAATTTTTGATTAACTCAAAAGATGTCATTTGTTAGATATTTTAGGAGAAAATAATAACAAAGGAAAACATAATACCCATCTAATTATATATTTAGAATTCTAACCAATTATTAAAATAAATCTTAATTTTTGGATGTGATATTTTGGATGACTGAAATGATCATATTCATTTCAAGAAGAATTTGTTAATGTGTAAAAATTTTTATTTTGTGTAAATAATACAACAGAAGGGATAAATTTCATGTTGAACTAATGCAGGGGAAATAAGAGAAATAAAACAATGCACTTAAGAAAAGTTTGTATGCAGGGAAGGGAAATATTAGGTAAACCTTCCAAGTATCTGAGACAATGAAAGGACAGTAGGTTTGAATTGGTGGTGCTGAGGTCAAAGGGAGAGAAATTAAAGGAAAGCACTTGGAAATCAAGTGCAAAAACCTGAATTGAATCCTTAGCATCTGCAGACCAAGAGAAGATAGACTTTCCCAATTGGTAAAGTGTATTAACAAAGATCACTTAAGACTTAGATTGCTGAATATATCTAAAATTTAATGAATAAAGGACTAGAGAGTTGGCTTAGTGGTTAACAGCACTGTTGTTTTTGCAGAGGACATGAGTTCAGTTCCCAGCATACACATGGTGGTTAACAATTATCTGTAATTCCAGTTCCAGGGGAACCAACACCCTTTCCTGACCTCCACGGGCATTGCATGACATGGGCACACTTACACTCATGCAGGCAATACATGAAATGCACAGAAAAAAATAATAAAACTTTTAAAAATTTAAAATTTAATAAATAAAACATACATTTTGGCATGTATCCAACTGTAATCACAGGACTCAGAATGAGGGGGCAGGAGAATCATGACTAAGAGACCACTACTGGATATACAGTAAGAACTTAAAATAAGAGAACATATAGTCTCCTACTCAAAAAACAAGGAAGGAAAAGGAAGAAGACAGAAGGAAGGAAAGCAGACGAAACACAAAGTTTTTTTTAATTTATTATTTTTATTTTATGTGTATGCGTGTATTGCCTGCATGTATATGCACCCAAGTCATGCAATGCCCATGGAGGACTGAAGAGGCTGTCGGATCCCCTGGAACTGGAGATATGGACAGTTGTTAGCTGCCATGCGGGTGCTGGGATTTGAACCTGGGCCTTCTGCAAAAACAACCAGTGTTTTTAACCACTCAGCCATCTCTTCAGCCCTGAAACACACAGTATTTTAAAGTGAAATAAATAATGCCACAATGCCATGTTCTAAAGCACAAACATAAATGAATCATAAAAAAGAAAATTCCATATCTATCTATCTATCTATCTATCTATCTATCATCTATCATCTATCTTATCCAAAGCAGTATTTAAAAAGAAAGAAAGAAAAAAAAACAGCTAATGGTTAAAAAAAAGTCAGTAGATTTATTTTGTAGGTAAGACAAAAATATTTATTAACAGAAAGGAAGGACTGAAGACATAGGACTCATTGGACCATGTGGAGCATAGGTGAATGCACATTTAGTGGAGGAATCTCTAAAGAAGGTGAGAGGGAGTGATCCTGGGAGCTCAAGTAGACGGAAGACACTCATTCCTTATGACAGAAGGAAATTAGTAGTCAGAGGAGGAATACACATGCAACACACATAATGTCATCCGGAAACTGGTGAAACGGAAAACCTTCTGAATGGTTTCAGATGGTAATTATGTAATGCATTGGTGTTATTTAAGTGGACTGTGAGGTGTTTCTTAGACTACAAGAGATCTGAAAGGAGGTTCCTTCCAAATTTGGTGTCACCTTCTCTTTCACTTTCCCTCACCTTAATAAGTTTCAACACCTTTTGAAGTTGTAATTACTTTCATACACGTTTTAAATATTGTAGACATTTAATATTAAAAAATCCAAGCCTAGCATTTCTTCTAATTAATTACCAATAAGAAACCAGAATAAAGTTCTTTGAATAGACCATTCAAAGCTGAATTCAGCATCTACATCTCAGCTACATGATTATTTATACTTTCTCCTCAACCAATGCTGTGTTAGCTAGTCTCTGAAGACTGATCATTTCTGTAGAGATGTTTACATCTAATTGATTTTTTTCACATTTCACACTTCTGACATATTCAAACTAAGGTATTTCAATATAACCTTCAACAGCACTTAAAAATAAATATTGAAATTAAGGCAATCTTTAAAGAATTTGACATAATTCTATCACTGAAATCCAATTTCCACCAAAATACTACACTGAAATTTTGAATAGAAATGTATTGTGTAAAAGAAAACTTCCTATATTAATTTTCTACCAATCTGAGCCTTAGTGAAAATGCCTGAATACATAACTTAATTTTTCAGGATAACATACTTAATAGTTAATTGTAAGGTTGAGTAAAATCAGATTTGTACCTCCAGAGGCAAGGAATTTTGTCATAGTCTCATTCAAATATGATCACATCAATCAATACAAAATCTTATTCTCAGGAAAATTATATATGTTTATATAATGAGATTTTAAAATTGCAATATAGAAATACAAGAGAAGCCATCAAAAGGAAATGGATGTTGGAATTAGTGGAGAATTTCAAATTGAACTGAAATTGAATTGGAAGGCCATAGAAATTGTTAAATAAGTTTTTTCTAGAAACATTCACATAATATTTTCATCTTACTCCTTCAAGACTTTTTTGTCTTTTATATCAATTTGGTGCATTCTTGGTTGGGTCTGGGTTGAATAAAATAACTTGTACACAAGGAAATGTTTGGAAATGCTAAAAGATGGCTATTTTGCAGAGAATTCTGGCTTTAAATTTAATCTCAATATAGCTCAAATTGATGATTTGATATAGAAATTTGGATGCTGTAATTTAAACTTGGAACACACCTGGTATCTTGGGACATATTCTGCTATGTAGTTATTTACTTTGAGAACTGACAATTTTAGAGAATTTATAAATTCACAAGCCTTGTTCACATATACATTGTTTCTCTATCATCTCTCTTGCCTTTGTCGATTATCTACCCATTAGAAAAAGGTGGAAATTAAAGCAGAAAATAGACCATATAAGGATATTAGGCACTTAATTTCCCACCTCTCTTCTCTTTTCTTAAATGTGAGTTCAATAAATTAGGTTTCAAGCATATCCCCCAAGCATATTCAGTCATTTCATGACTCTCAAAGAGATCTTTCAACAAGACTAAATGTTGCTACTTCCAAATTATAAAAGGCATAGCATGTACCATGTTAGGTAAGAGAAAAAATGGCAATGTGCTTCTTTTATTATTACGTGTGTGTGTGCGTATGTGTGTGTGTGTGTGTGTGTGCATGTGTGTGCATGCATACAGGAGCGTGTGTGTGTGTGTGTGTGTGTGTGTGTGTGCATGTGTGTGCATGCATACAGGAGGCAGGTGCATGTGGAGGTCAGAGATATCAGATCTCCAGAGGTAAAATTACAGATGATTTTGAGCCTCTTCTCCCCAACCATGCAGCTCCTGGGATCACACCAGGTCCTCCACAAGATCAGTACATGCTCTTGATTACAGAGTCATCTCTCTACCTCCCGTCATTGTGTTTCTGATAACACAGTTAAGATGATGATTAGAATGTACAGTATGCATTCTCTTTGAGTTAAGGAAATGTACTGAGGAAAATTATTTATAACTAAAATAAATTGTTTCCTTGTTAAAGTAACTTTACCAAATTAACACCTTTTTTGTTTCAGCACCAAATTGAAAATTTATGAAAAAGAAAAAGAGAGAGAAAAAGGAAAATTGACAAATATTTGCTCTGATGATGAATTTATATTAAGATGAAATACTCCTTAGGGACTGAAACTTAAGGGACAATAATGAACAGCTTTTCACAGAAACGCAGGTGTCCTGGGTACAGTCTTTGGAGTTAGGGAGTAGGTTTATAAAAAGCAATTTCCACCAGGTTTGGTTCTTAGTAGAAGGTCTCTTTCTAGTCTCAAATCAGATTGACTCTCCTCTTAGGAAGCAAAGCTTTTCAACCTTGCAGATCTCTTCCCTGGGGCAAAAGATCAACCACTTCCAATAAAAGAGGATTCACAGGAGTACTTCCCCATAGAGATCCAGGCAGCTTCAAGAGTAAGTGCTTCAAACAAGTAATTTACTTTTATAAACAGTATAAATAAAACAGAAATAGGAAGTTCACAGACATACAGCATTTCACTCTTTTACAACACTCAGGATATTTTATTTTATTTCATGTAGGAGGTCTGCAGGCTGTTAGACTTGCTTATCTAGGGGAGGTCTCCAAGCTGTTCAGGTATAATTCACAGAAGTCAAGTACTCTCCCCAATGGAGGTTTTATTTAAGATACAGCCTCAAGGTGGTACTTTGCTATTGGAATAATTATAAATTAGTAGCAGTTGATGAGACATCTCCTTTAAAAAGATTAGAACACTAATGATTTCTTATTAAATATCATGACAAATATTGACAGAAATATTTTATCCTCCTGTGCTTATCTGTAGCAGTAGTTCTCAAGTACATTTCAACAATTTGCTGAATGACTTCACTGAGCATTTAATATGCTAATGCATGTTTTAAATCTTTAGCTGGAATAACAGTGTCTCCTAAACTCTCAGACATTTTAAAATAGATCATTCTGGATTTGCATTTATTCTACAAAACTTTTAGAGACATTAACTTCCATTGCATTTATACAGCACAATTTTCTCCAGGATAAAAAAATGAAGGCAAAGGGCCAAGGAAGACACATTCATTTAGCAACTGCATTGAACTCGTCAGTAACAGAGTTCAGTAGAAGTAGCGCCCCCTTCTAATAATGCTTTGCTAATAATGCTGAGAATAGGAAAAGAACAGTAATTTTTCAATCTTCACTTAAATCTCCAAGCAGAAGTAGTCCTTGACTTCATTTCTTCTTTTTAATTATAGAGTCATATGCCATATAATACTAATACCTAATTACACTATTAATTCAATATAGCTACATTAAATTAAACATTCAAATCTTAACTGGGGACCAGTGAGATGACTCAGTAAGTAATGACACTTGATACTGCCAGCTCTGCCAAGTATGACTACTTAAGTTCTATTACTGAATCCATATTGTGGAAAGAACAGAATCCTGAAAATTGTCTTCTGACATCCACACACACAAGCATGCACCAGCACACATGGACACACATGGACACACACACAAACACACACACACACACACACACACACACGAATAAGTACTTATTTTATTTGGAGGTACTTATCTTTCTCCATTGGACAGAAATTGAGCATATTGTACATGCTATGAGGGTGACCCTGTTGTAGCCTACTTTTATATTATACAACTGACTTTTCAGTAATTTTATTTTTCATGCATCCCAACATAAATTCAGTATTTTGAGTATGATCTAAATATATGTATTGAAATGTACTGAGTGAATCTATTTCCTTTAAAAGGTTGCCAATGTTTTCTTCTTTTGTAAGGATTTCTACAGGAAGAATCAAACCGAAATAGTACTGTGCATTTGCATTGTTCAGTTCAAAGAGAAATGAAACACTTGTTTAGAAAAACACTCTGTCCCATGAAAAGAACATAGATGAAAAGAACAGCTAATTGAGTGACACAATAATTTAGCTTCCTCATCATTGTATTGGTGCATAATATAAACATCAAATAAGAGTTCAGAGCATAGTTTGATGAACTTAAGAAAACATGGTGATAGGTGCATCCCAGGAGGTAACTGTCTGTTCTGAACATTAAAAATGACTTTAATAGCCTTCCTTCAGGATATATTTAGATTAATTCTTTGTGACATAATTTAAGATTACATCTTTGTCATAATTTGATAAGTCTTTAATTACCTCAGTGGAAACATTAACTGAAAATATCACCACACCTGGATAGCTACCATTCTTAACATCAAGAAAACAGCCTATGCCACTTAACTTTTCAACTCACAACATCAAATTCGTATTGGAATGCCTATAACTTTATGATAAAGCTAGATACTGAATACAATTAATCATGCTTAAAAAATCATTTCTTTTTGCTTGCTTAAAAATTATAAGTAGGCATGTTTTATAAATAAATGATGCCAGGTGCTGAAACCAGGTATGATACAATGGTTTAAATGCAAACTAAAATTTACAATATGATTAAAGATGGGAGATGAACATCTTCTGAAAGCATTTGTTGAAAAAGTATTTAAATACTTTCAGTTTTTTTTTTACAACCGTTAGTACCAAAGTAAAGATATTTTTCATGCATAGTATGTTCTTAAATAATATATGTCAAGTAATTATATATTTTCACATTTTAGCTAACATATTGTATTAAAATAAATGTATATTCTGTCATATAATATATGCATCATATTTCATGTTTAGAGTGTATTTTATTTATATAATGAAGTCAAATAATTAAATTTTAAAAAACTTTAGTGAAACACTTCAGTAAAAAAATTGTTATTACCCAGTCCTGTAAACGAAGACTTGTTCTCAGGAAATTGGCAGTTTTTTGAGAAACTTGACTTGTTAGTCATGGAATTATTGAACTAGATAATTCAATATTTCACAATTTAATGATCTGATACACATACCTAGTCTCAAAAAATTTGAGTACTTTAAACTTTTAAAATTGCTCCTGATTTTAAGAAAATACTGTATGACAATGTACTGCGTTACAATGAGAATTTCAATAATAATATAGAGATTGGAATAGCTCCCTAGTAGAGCTCTTGTCTTGAAAGAATGATCCAGCCTTGATTTAATCTCCATGACCAGATGAAAAAAGTGAAAAAAATGAAAGAAGAAAAATAGGAATGACAAAAAATCAGAATGAATAAAAGAATATATGGAATGAAAGCAAAGTTATCTCTTGTCAAACACTATATTAGAGTTAATGTTTTACTTTGAATTAACCAAAAATATCATTTATTCCATCTTGAAAGTTCAATGTGATGAAGTGAATTAAACTGAACCACAAATTCCCTATAATTTTTCTATTCATAGCATCACATATTTTCTCATGAATCTATTTTAATTTGAAACATTTTTTAAAATTTACAATATGTACTTAACCTTTAACCTACTGTATGTCACATATAATAGTTGCCCTGTATAAAACTAGCAGCTTTCTTAACAATATCATGTAATGAGATTACGCTCAGCTGCCCTGATGCCAACATCTTTGAATTCTTTATTCATCACATCTATTCAATTTTGCCAGGAGAAAAGTACAGACTGAACTCTAAAGCAAACCACTTATAAAAAAAAAAATGTGACATATATAGCATGTCTTTATAAAAAGGAAGTCAATCTCACATACTTACAGTTTTTGAAGGTAAGTACTAATTCCAGGAAGAGTAGAATGCTTAGCTTTGGATTTTTGGATTCTTTTGTGGTTAAATAAAATATTCCACAGTTATTAAATAGGATATTCACATGGAGAGATGCAAAATACATATATTTTCCAAAACTATGCAAGCAACAAGAGAACTATAGACAAATTTATTTATTGTTAATTTAGGATGGCAATTCTGAAACTGAAACAGAGGGACCATCTTCCTTTTATGACAGACAGCTAACTGTAGATCTTTAGTCTCAGAAAAAACAATAGGATGAAAGTAGAAATACCACAGAACAGATGCTTTATGTTTAAAAGTCAAAATACAAAGAACAAAAAAATGTGACATATGCATTATTTTATACTGAAGAAAATAAAATTTGAAGATGCCTGTGGTTGTAACCCAGCATCTTTTGTAAACCCAACCTCAAAATTTACAATATTTTGGTTAAAGATGCAGTTGGGAAATTGAGTCTTACACTACATACAATCTCTTTGTACTAGTTACTTTTCTGTTACTGTGATAAAATATCATAACCAAAGCAACTTATATAATGAAGAGTTTATTTTTTCAGTTCAATCCGGTCAAGAAACTATCATGGAGGGGAGGCATGGTGGCAGGAGTTGCCAAGAAGAAATTTGAGACTTCGCATCTTCAAACACACCCAGTAAACACAAAGAGAAACTGGAAATCTGGCAAGGCTTAAGAACTCTCAAAGTCCACCCCCAGTGACTTGCTTCCTCTTGCATGATCAAAACTCCTAAAGGTTTCATGACCTTCCCCAAGCAATGCCATAAACCAAGGACCAAGTTTTCAAATACTTGGAGCCTATGGTGGACATTTTCATTCAAACCACCACATGCTTTAATTCAAAAAAAGTGAATAAATTTGTTACTTTAAATGGAATTAATTAAATATTAATATACTGAGAAAGTGCTGTACACAGCATACTGGAAGAATGTACAACTCTAAGTTGCTAAAAAGCGTGACTAGCCCAATGTGCTCCTGACTATGATAATCTTGATCCCCCTCCTACAAATTAGCCTTGGTTGAATTTGTTCGAATACGAAAACAAAAGGCAACAAAAGGTTAGTTTTTCAAGGATCAAGCATTTACTATTAGTCCCTAAGGTTTGCTTCAGTGTTTACCAAATATCCCTTTGCATTTTGAGCTGAAAAGAACAGATGTCTGCTATAGCAGCTGCAGAATTTGTTAGGGCAAAGGAGGCTGCTGGTGTAGGGAAAAATAATGAAAACAATATGGAAACCTATATTATTGTATAAACGTTACACACACACACACACACACAGGTACATACTATATATATATATATATGGTTAATAAAATTTATCCTGCATATGGTTATGCTCATCCCAGAGGTAATAAATTTTCAAATAAAAAATCCAGTGACAAGTGTGGGATACCTTTCATTGAGCTGCTGGTCAAAGATGTCCCTAAGACCACCAAAACAATACAGGCTATTGGCCTGTCTCTTGGTTGCCCACCAGAACATGATGATAAATCCCTATTGCTTACCACCCACTTTGGTCACATGGAGAAATCAAATTGATACTGACCAGGAAGTTTCCTCCATGCTAACTAACTTTCATTGTAAAGGAAGGTCCAAAACAGCTGCTGAGGGTAAAAAATATTAATTTTCCCAGCTATGAACCCTGTGAACTGCAATAATAACCAGAACTGTAAGCCATGCCCATGGGTTCAATAGTGGAACAATGCTTATTGGTAAGGATCACCATCTACTTTCTAATTGAACTTAGGGCCAGCTTCACCAGAAGAAACACACGCTTGGTGCTACAAATTTGGCCAAGAACCTATGGTTAACAAGTTCACAGTCCCCAGGGGTGAGCTTACTATTATCACTTCACTTAAAGGTTATAGTATCAAAGTGTCCTCTAAATATATCTCTCTAGCTGTAGATTAATCGGCTTTCATGCTTCCTCAGAGTAGTTTCTGTGTATATTGGTTGGTGGTTAACACAGAAATTCACAGCTGATCAAAATGCAGAGAATTAATGGTTATACGGTAGTTGTCCACAAATGAGGAATGAGTGCCACATTCCCTGCTCGAGATTTAAGGACCTTTGAGGCATAGGATGTGGAAAGTTTATAAAAGCCAGAAGTTTGGGAGGAAAAATGCATAATCTAGTCTTCTAGACTTGATAGAATCACTGCACTAGTGAATTCACAGAAGCTATACAAGACCTGCACAAAATTAAGCCATTGAATAATCTAGCTTGTGTGACAGTAAGATGATGCACTACAGCAGTGCCTGTAAAAAGGTATACTGTCTTCTTCATGTCAGTTAGAACCAGGAATTAGCCAGATGTGTTCTCAGTATTGTTCCTACAGATTTCTCCCAGAAATGGATTCCCAGAACTCTTCTCTTTGAACTAAGGACTTGTTCTGTATTTATTGAAACAGTACATCCAGCATGATATAGAGAATGAATGAAGAACATGTCTTGCAGGATTTTCCCTTGCTCAGCCCCCCTGATCCAGAATGGTAGACAAGCCATAAACAGATGTTACCAATCTAATTCTACCAGTCTTCTGTAACACAGTTGCGTCCAGGTATATTCACTGTTCTCAGTGTTTCACAAAACACACACACACACACACACACACGTGGGTCATGATCAAGAAAGTGTAAGAAGAGATTAATGTTTTATGTTTAGTTACAAAAAAAGCCAACTCAAGAGAACAAAAGAGAACAAATGCTAATGAGGATGTGGGGAAAGAGGAACCCTCATTCACTTCTGGTGAGAATTCAAGCTTGTGCAACAATTATGAAAAGTAATGTGAAGAACTCTTAAAAAACTAAAAGTGAACCTACCATATGATCTGGTTATACCACTCTTTGGCATATACCCAAAGGTCTCATCCTACTGTAGAGATAACTTGGATATTTATGTTTCTTGTTGCTCTTTATTTTTTAATTTTATTTATTTTTATTTTATGTCTATGCATGTATTGCCTGCATGTAGATAAGTGCACGGTGTCTTGCAATGCCCACGGAGGTCAGAAAAGGTTGTTGGATACCTGGAACTGGAGTTATGGACAGTTGTTAGCTGTTGTGTGGGTTCTGGGATTCAAACTCAGGTCTTCTGCAAGAACAACCAGTGTCCTTAACCACTGAGCCATCTCTCCAGCCCCTGTTGATGCTCTTTTCACAATAGCTGGAAAAAAAAGAAAAGAAAAGAAAAAAAGAAAAAAGAAACAACCTCAACAGAAATGGTTAATGAAAATGTGTTACATTTACACAATGGAGTTCTACTAAGCAATGAGGAAAGGTGAAATTATGAAATTTGGAAGTAAATGGATGGAACTAGAAACTGTTGTACTAAGTGAAATAACCTAGACTCAGAAAATCAAAGGACTTATATTCTCCCTAATTTGTGGATCTTAGCACCAATATCTTATATATAAGCATACTATATACCACTCATCAAAGAAGATTCCTTTTGCAACAGAGGCTGTTAGAGTTTCACATTGATCACACACAGATAATAGGGCTGAGAGATGCCCAGTACTAGGTGATATATCTACAGTGGAACTGTTACACCTAAGTCTCATGGAACATAGTAGAAAAAGGGGTGAGAGTACTAATACATCCCTCAACTCTCAGCCATGAAGTTCTTCATACAACATGGTGGAATGCATACAGCAGGCCACAACTGGGTAAGTTTTAGAGTGTAAGAAACTGTATTGTTCATGTCCCTGGATAAGACTCCTGTACTAAAACTCACCCACCCATGGTTCAGGGACCATTGAGGAGGATGGGACAGAAAGATTGTAAAAGCCATGATTGATGCATGATAAGGAAACAGTCTTTCAGACCTCTGAGAACTTGCTCATATGAACTTGCAACAATGGTAACAACATGCACAAGAACCATGCTGATTCAATCAGAAAAAAACACAGCATAGAATGTGAGAAATGGGAAGCAGGCCCCAGCACTAGCCAAGGATCTATTGGTAAATTCTGTCTGTGGGGTGAAGGGGTGTAGCTTTTGTTTAAGGGAGTGAGTGAGTCTTAGTAGGCTGACTAGACCCCAGGGGATGAACTTACACTGAACGGCATCTGAATACAAATGATTGACTGGATAGGACTTAACATATATGACCAAATAACTGAAATTTGGTGATGGGGTATAGGGAACAGTGATTGGGGAGGGGTCTAAATTTCATCAAGACATATATGAAATGCAAAAAATAATTAATGAAAAATTAGGCAGTAAAAGTAAAAGGAGCCCAGGCCCTACTATTACAGAAAAGTCATGCTCACAAGCACAGAGTGAGAAGGGGTTAATGTTCATGACTTTACAATACTGACTGGTGAGTACTGGAAATTTTATATCTTCTGTGGGATGGAAAGTCACTTTTTCAAAAGGGTGTGGCTTCTGGTAGTTGGAATACACCCCAGATGATGGGGCCACACCTAGAAGTATAGCACAAATTATTATCAATGGGTTATAAACTTTTTTTTTAAATTACATGAAGTTTGGGGCTAAGGAGCTGAGATGGATCTAGGAAGAGTTAATGGAAGAAGTTTGAGATGAATATTGGATGAAATTCTCAAAGAACAAATAAAACCATTTTTTTAAAAAAAGAGTATCTCCCAGACAGCCTGAAAAGATGGAGTCTGACCTCCATCTATGTAGTGGCAGATCACCAGAGAGTGCTGGGTTCTGGCCACCCCCTGGCATAGAGGCTGAGAACCCAGGGGACTGCCTTAGAATGCCCGGATCCTGCTTCCACTTGGAGATGAGCTTCCCCTAATTGTGAATTACCCATCCCCCTACCTGGGCCAGGGCAGACCTGACTGTGGTAGTCTAAACCTGAGATCCTAGCAGACACCCAGAGACAGTGGGCTCCGATTTCCATCCATGTAGCGGCTGTGATCTCAGCACACTGACAGAGAGTGCCGGTTCTGGCCTCCCTCTGCCATAGGAACTGAGACCACAGCAGACCAACTGAGAGTCCCAAAATTGTCATCTCCCATAAGGAATTTCCAAAATTTTCTCTTAGTTTCTGCTAATAGGGATTCCAACCTTAGAAAGTAGGCTGAGTGTACCCGATTGGCACCTCACTTGGGATTCTGTGGGTGATCCTGAATAGCTGATCTGAAGCCATCAGTTCCCTCCAAAATAAAACCTGAGAGAACCTAACACCTGTACCAAACAGCTTTACATAGCAAACAAGGTAAAAGGACCTAGGCTCCCGGATAATACAAACAGAAACATATTTCAACTTAATTCTCAGAATAATAAAACAAATTCACATGCCAAAATTACAAGGAAAGAATAATAAAATGGAAAGTCAAAACACTATGTCCCCATCAAACTCCATCAGTCCTGTAGAAGAGTTCTACAAGGAGAACCCCCTAGAGATATCCCAGGACACTGAATTTAAAAGGACAGTCATTTACAAGATGAAGGAATTCAATGATTTTAAAGAATACATGTACAAATAAATCAAAGAAGTAAAAGAAGATAAGGATAAACTTCTGAATGAATTCACAAAAGAGATAGAAAGATTGAAGAAAATTCAGGCAGAAATGAAGAAGGAAGTGCAAAAGTCAATAAGCAACTTGAAACAATAGGGGAAAGCCTCACAGCAAGAATGAATGAAACAGAAAACAGGATATATTAACACAGGAGGATAAAGTTGAAGAGTTAGACCCCTCAAACAAAGATTATGGAAAACATTTTACAAACACAGGAATGGAATATGCAAGAGATATGGGACACCATGAAAAGACCAAATCTACGTGTCATTGGAACAGAGGAAGGAGAAGAATCTCAAGTTTAAGGTACTGGCCAGATCTTAAACAGGGTTATAGAAGAGAATTTCCAGAAATTAAGGAAAGACACCCCCATACAAATACAGGAAGCACATAGAACATCAAACAGACAGGACAAGAAAAGAAGTTCCCCATGGCATATCATAGTAAAAAAACTAAATGTACGGAACAAAGAGAGAATACTGAAAGTACCAAAAAAAAAAAGTCATATACAAAGGAAACTCCATCAGAATTACAGCCGACATCAATCTGAACTATGAAAGCCAGAAGAGCCTGGACCGAGGTATTTACAAGTCTACATGACAATAGATGACAACAGAGTATTTTACCCAGCAAAAATGTCTATTAGAGATGAGGGGGAAAGAAAAATCTTCCATGACATGAATACCCAGAGGGAATACATGTCCACAGAGCCAGCCTTACAAAGACTACTTGAAAGCAATACAGAGAGCATAGAAAGAAACAACTATACCCTGGGCAATGAAAGAAAATAAATAATGGTATAATTGAGGAAACACAAAATTAGAGAAAACAAACAACATCAAAATAACACAACCAATACACACCTTTCAATAATAACCTTAAATATCATTGGACTGAACTCCCAAGTCAAAAGACACAGGCTAAATTAATGGATTAAGAAACAAAATCCATCTCTTTGCTGTCTGTAAGAAACCCATCTCACCTTCAAGGACCGAGATTACCTTAAGTGGAAAGTAATATTCCAAGAAAAGGGCACTTAGAAACAAAGAGGGGTCGCAATTCTAATACATGACAAAACAGACTTCAAAATAAAACTAATCAGAAGAGACAAGGAGGGTCACATCATTCAGATCAAAAGAACAATTAACCAAGAAGATATTACAATCCTGAACATATATGCACCAAACTTTGGTGCACCAAAAGTCATAAAAACAGCACTACAGGACTTTAAGACACAGATTAACCCCTATTCAGTAACAGTAGGGGACTTCAACACCCCACTGTCTCCATTAGGCAGGTCAACTGGACAGAGAATAAACACAGAGATGCCTGAATTAAATGATACCACACATCAAATGGACCTAACAGACATCTTTTGAATACTCCACCCAAGCACCAAAGAATACACTTTCTACTCAACAACCCATGGAAATTTTTCAAAAATTGACCACATACTGGGCCACAAAACAAACCTCAACAAACACAAAAAAAATTGAGAGAATTCCATGCCTTCTTTTAGAAAACAAAGCAATAAAGCTCAAAATCAACACTGGACAAAGCCCTAGTCACTACACCAACTCATGGCGATTGAAGAAGATCCTCCCAAACAAAGAGTGGGTGTGGTGGTTTGAATGAAAATGTCCCCCATAGGCTCCACATGTTTTGACATTTTGTCCCCAGATGATGGCACTCTTTTGGGAGGTTTTAGAAGGTGTGATTATCCTGGAGGAAGCATGTCACTGGGGGTAGGCTTAGAGAGTTCTTAAGCCTTACCAGATCTCCAGTTGCCTCTCTTACTTCCTGTGCCTGTGTGATGATGTGAGAGCTTAGCTTCTGCTGCTCTTGATCCAGCTACCTCCAGCCACCATGCCTCCTTGCCATGATGGGCTGTAATTCCCATGGAACCATAACCTCAAATAAACTATTCCTTCTATAGATTGCTTTGGTCAATGTTTCTATCACAGCAACAGAAAAGTAACTAATATAGTATTTGGTACCAGGAGTGGGGTCTTGACTGTGAAGAACTTGACCATGTGGGGTTTTGAAGAAATGTGGAATACTTTGGAAGGTTGGGCTAGAAAAGTGGTTGACTACTAAAAGCAGAGCTTAACAGGCCATTCTAGTAGGGGTGTGGAAGAAAGTAGTGCTGGGAACAATGTAGCCCCAGAGGAAAATAAGAAATTAAGCAGCAATTGGGATACTTTGGCAGAGTCTGGCTGGAGTCTGCCCACAGCCAAAAAGCTTGCCTGAGGCTAAGTTGAAAAGCAATGGAGTATTTTCTCTGTCAGAAGAAATTTCAAGACAGCCTAATGTAGAAATGGTGGTGTGGATATTAATGGTGATATTATACAGATCTACAGTGAAAAAGAGCAAAGGGGGCAGGAAGAAATACAGTTTGGATTGAAAAAGAGCACCAGGAAGATAAATATTGGAGCCTTGGCATGTGATGGAGAAGATCCCATTGATAAGGAGATTAAAGTGATTTAAGGAGGGGCCTAGAAATTCAAATTTAAACAATGGAGAGAGTGCCTCCAGGGCAAGAGCACACCCAGTTGAGACTCCCACTTGTGAAAGGAAAATGTTGCAGTGGCCAATGAATGGAAAATCTTCTACAGTGGATTAAAGCAGGCTGGGGTACATCCCAAATGCAGCCAGACTTGGCAGTGTTGCTCACCTGGTGCTGGTTTTAGAGGTATGAAAGATGGAAGAGTGAAGCGGTCATCAATTCTTCCTCCACAGTTTCAGAGAGCCTTGGAGGCCAGGCATTGTGAAGCAGGGGTGCTCCATCCCTAGAGAAGGCCCTGATAGGCCATTGCATGAAGCTGAGAAGGTGAAGCCTGGTTGGCAATGGAGACCCCAAGAAGTTCATGATGCCAGAGCTGAGAGGCATCTGCCAAGAAAATATGCACATAGGGAATGGTACCAGCACAAGAGAGAGATGTGTGTTGCATGCAGCAAAGCTAGAGAGACTGAGCCATCTAAAACCTTTGGAAGTAAAGCCCCAGATGCTAGACATACTATATTTAGTGTTTGCCCTGCTGGTTTTTGGTCTTGTTTTAGTCTGGTATTTCCTTACTATCCATCCAGGCCTCCATTTTGGAACAGTAATGTGTACTTGGTTCCACTGTATGTTGGGAGTATGTAATTTGTCTTTTGTTGTTATAGAGGCTTACAGTTCAGAATTTACTTGAGTCTGAGAATAGACTTTTGACTGTGGACTTTGGAATACTAGTGAGATTGATAATTACTATGGGGACTTTTAAAGTTGGACTAAAATGCATTTTGCATTTTATATGGTCATGAGCCTATGGGGGCTAAGGAGTGGAATGTGGTGGTTTGAATGAAAACATCCCCCATAAGCTCCAAGTGTTTGGACATTTTGTCCCCAGATAACCACACTGTTTTGGCAGGTTTTAGAAGGTGTGGCTATCCTGGAGGAAGCATATCACTGGGGGTGGGCTTAGAGAGTTCTTAAGCCCTGCCAGATCACCAGTTGCCTCTCTTGCTTCCTGTACCTGTGTGATGATGTGATAACTTAGCTTCTGCTGCTCCTGTTCTAGCCTCCTCCAGCCACCATCCCTCCCTGCCATGATGGGCTGTAATTCCCCTGGAACCATAAGCTAAAATAAACTCTTCCTTCTATAGATTGCTTTGGTCATTGTTTCTATCGCAGCAACAGAAAAGTAACTAATACAGTGGGTCAAAGGAGAAAATAAGAAAAATGAAAGAATTCCTGGTGTGCAACAAAAAGGACAATACAACACAATACAACATCTGAGACATTAAACGCATTCCTAAGAGGGAAATTTATAGCTCTACCTAAAAATCAGAAAGAGCCCAAATAAATGACCTAACACTGCAACTCAAGATGCTGGAAAGGCAAGAACAGTTTACACAGACCCATAACATATAAAGAAATCAAAACAGTAATACAAAGGCTCCCAACTAAAAAAAGCCCAGGCCCAGATGGATTTACAGGAGAATTCTACCAGACATTTACAGAAGACCTCCAACCAATACTACTTGAATTATTCAAAATAATAGAAACAGAGGGAGAATTCCCAAATTTCTTCTAGGAAGCCAGGATCATTCTAATACCTAAACCGGGTAAAGACACAACCAAAAAAGAAAATTACAGACCCATATCCTTAATGAAGATAGATGTAAAAATTATTAACAAAATACTTGAAAACTGCATACAGACACACACCAAAAAGATCATTTACCATGATCAAGTAGGCATTATTCCAGACATGCAGGTTTTGTTCAATATATGCAAGCCAATAAACATCATCAATCATATAAATGTACTCAAAGACAAAAACCACATCGTCATCTCTATAGATGCAGAAAAGGCTTTTGACAAAATTCAGCATGCATTTATGTTCAAAGACCTAGAGGGAACTGGACTTGAGGGAACATACCTCAACATAATTAAAGCTATATACAACTAACCCACAGCTAACATCATTCTAAATGGAGAAAAACGGGAAGCATTTCCATTAAAATCAGGAACCAGACAAGGATGTCCACTATCATCAATCCTTTTCAACATAGTGCTTGAAACTCTTGCTAGAGCAATAAGACAGGAGAAAGAAATTAAAGGAGTACTAATTGGAAAAGAAGGGGCCAAACTAACAGGTTTTGCAGATGATACGATACTGTACCTAAGAGGTCCCAAATTTTTCACCAGAAAACTCTGAGAACTGATCAACACTCTCAGTATAGTGACAAGTTATACAATCAATATACTAAACTCAGTAGTCTTTCTATATACCAATAGCAAACAATTGGAGAAAGAATACCAGGAAATGCTCCCATTCAAAATTTCTGCCATATATATATATAATAAACCTGACCAAAGACATTAAAGAGCTCTACAAGGAAAATTGTACATCTTTAAAGAAAGAAATTTAGGAAGACATCAGAAAATGGAAGGACCTTCCATACTCATGGATTGGAAGAATTAATATTGTGAAAAGGCCTATCATACCAAAAACAGTATATAGATTCAATGTAATTCCAATAAAAGTCCCCATGACGTACTTAACAGAATTAGAAAAAAACCATCCTTAAAATTGTATGGAAACACAAAAGAACCCAGATAGCCAATGCAATCCTGAGCACAAAGAGCAACGCTGGGGGGATTACTAGACCAGATGTCAAAGTATACTACAGAACTATAGTCATTAAAATAGCATGGTACTGGCACAAAAATAGACACATAGAGCTATGGAACATCATTGAATACCAAAAACCATGTATACGCAATTTCAGCCACCTGATATTTGATAAAGGGGCCAAGAACACACAATGGAGGAAAGACAGCATCTTTAACAAATGGTGCTGGAAAAACTGTACCTCCACCTGTAGAAGAATGGAACTAGGTTCTTATCTTTTACCTTGTATGAAAGTCGACTCCAAATGGATCAAAGGCCTTAACATGAAAGTGGAAACCCTGAAGCTATTAGAAGAAAATATTGGTAGTAACTTATAAGATATAGTTGTAGGAAAGGATTTTCTAAACCGGACATCAATTGCTCAGGAAACAAGGTCAATAATCAACAAATGGGACCTCATTAAACTAAAAGCAATTTTGCTTAACTAATGGAATAAAATATTAGACTTGAAAAACAGAAGAGAAAACTCACAGAAAAGGAAAGGAAAAATTCTTCACCAATGACATATCTGACAGAGGTTTAACATCCAGAATACATAAAGAACTCAAAAAACAAAGAATTAAGAAACTAAATGACCCAACTAAAAGATGGGCTAAAGATCTAAACAGATTTCTAACAGGAAGAAATAAAGATGGCTAGAAACATCTCTAAAACTGTTCAACCTCATTAGTAATTAGGGAAATGCAAACTAAAACTGCCCTAAGGTATCAACTTACACCAATCAGACTGCTTAGGATCAAGAGAACAAATGATACCAAATGCTGGCGAGGATGTGGAGAAAGGGGAATGCTCATTCACTGCTGGTGGGATTGCAAACTCATGCAAACGCTATGGAAAACTAGTAGAGAACTCTTTAAAAAAGTAAAAATGAACCTACCATATCACCTGGTTACACCCCTCCTTGGCATAAACCCAAAGGACTTATCCTATTGTAGAGAAATTTTTACAACCATGTTTGTTGCTGCTCTTTTCACAACAGCTAAGAGATAGAAGCAACCTAAGTGCCCTCAACTGACGAGTTGTTAACAAAAATGTGGAATATTTACACAATGGAGTTTGATTCAGCAGCAAAGAAACATGAAATAATGAAATTTTCAGGTAAATGGATGGATTTAGACACTGTTATAGTAAGTGAAGTAACACAGACTCAGAAAATCAAATGACGTATGTTGTCCCTCTTATGTGGATCCTAGCATCAAATCCTTTTAAGTTCCAGGTCTTTTTAATAAGGTGATGCTGTGCAGCAGTCTCTTCTGTGTGAAATAACTACTATCATCTCAACTTCAGCTGTGCCTGTTTGCTAAATACTGTCACAACTGGGCTTGATGACAGTTGTGCTTTTTCATTAAATTAGGGCCAAGCATGTCATTGGACCCTCACCTGAGTATCCAGACACTCTTGCCAGCCAACTGTATGTAATTTTGCCCTAATCACACTTGGTCTCCTGGACTTGGGGATGGCTAAAGTATACAATCTGGAGAAGGCTAGGAAGAGAAGACATGACCCATGCTGGGTAGAGGCTTTCCAGTGTGCATACCCTCAGGTCATACATACAAGTCACAAGTCAGCAACCCCTCAGTTACCTAGGCAACTAACCTCAGTAAATTCATTAGTTCCTCGACAAAACTGTAATCAAACATTGGCTTGACACTAGATCCTTAAAAGAGAATTAGCATTGCTTAATAGCCCCAGGAAAAGAATTCTCAGAACAAATTGAAAATTTATGTTAATGCTATTGTGTCTCATGATTATTAAAGAAAAATAAAAAGACTGTAAAAGATGTTAAAAGGACATGGGGGTCTGTATAGGTTTATGATATATAAAGAATGAGACAAAAATAATATACACATAATCCTAAAATTTCTCAGGTCATAGTTTAGTCAATCAGTTTAAGAAAGAAAATATGTGTGTAGTCAAGGTTTGTCTGAGAATATTCGGTTTTTTACCCAAGCTTTATGTACATAGCACATGGTAATTAAAAGTACCAGACTGGTGGAGCTAAACTTATTGAATGTTTAAAAGCCATATTTTGAGGCCTATACTAATCTGGTCAGAGGGACTTAAAGGACAGTTTTTGCCCCTTGCCTTACATGGTCAACTAAGTTCCAGGGGACTATGGAACACATCAAAATGTCCTGTAACTATGAGGAGTCACTTCTCCTCTTGTTCAGGGAGACCATGGAGACCCCATGAGATGGACTTGAACGAGTGTCCATTCTACAAAGAGGAGGGTCAACTCAGAGGAACAATCTCATCCATGCTTCCAAGTGCAGCCAGACATGGTCAAGCAGGACCTTTGACTTATCTTCACATAGATGGAACTGGTAAAAGAAAGGAGCCAGGAGATCCTTCCACATCCCTATGACCTTTGAGGAACAGATCTTCAAATGACCTTCAGTGTAAGAATAAATTGATTTATTTGTGCCAACTGTAGGGTCCTAAACACCCAAAAGGAAAGTGTAACCAAAGGGTAAATCGTCAGTATATTTCTTTAAGAGTTCAAGGGATTACACTTCCCAGACATTAGGCTTAAGTCCATATAGAAAGTTATTTAGACAATTATTTCTCATGGATGATTTTGTTCCTAATCAGAAAGTGCTGCTCAGATGTAAGACTTCAAATCTTGATCTGTAATACTGTAGTGCCCACCTGTAGATAAGGGAGACAGCCTGCTATTCTTCTAAAATGATGGCTAAATTTGTTTTCTCTCCCTATCTAGAAGCCTTTGAGAGGGAACTGACACTGATTCTAACCACTCCAACAGCTATCAAAATACCTGAAAACAAATCATTAATCCATCACTCTTGGGCCCAGCCTTGGAAGATAAGAAAAACGAGTAGGAGCCCAGTAGACTGATGATTTTGGAAGCCCTTGTCAAGAAATTCCAATGGACTCTCATACCAATATTTGAACATTGCCCCGTTCTGACTTTTTCTAGTTCCCTATCTAGAACTTGTAATGCTAGTTACTACTTCCTTTATTTCTCCTTCACACACAAAGAAAAGACTTATGCAATTTAGGAGTCTTTTAGATAGATCCACTGAAGGGGCAACCAAATTGCCTCACCCTGCGTCCATGTTCAGCATGGAAGAAGCCAGAGTGGTCTGCCTCCTGATTCCCTATCTGCACGTTGGGTAACTGCTTCAGAGGATGGTGTAATAAGAATAGGAAGTAGGAATTGGCTGGGCAGTTAGGGTCAAAAAACCCCCAAAGAAAAGTAGTCAGTTTCTTGGCTAAAGTCAAAATGTCCTTGGGACTGTTAGCAACATACTCTGTTCCAAAGGCCAAAATGTCGAAAGTATTTTGGATCTTTTATCTAATCCTTAAAAGATTTTAGGGTTACCTCTTCAGAGGGGGGAATGTTAGAGTAGCAAAAAGCCCCATTAAAAAAAGAAAAGATGAAGAAAGAGTGTATGGAGTTATCAGATAAAAAATGATAGGGAGATATGGGAGGATTTGAAGGGGAGGTAGTGGACATAGATTTGATCAAAATACCTTATATGCATGTATGAAATTCTCAATAAATTTTATAAAAAAAAAGAGTATCGCCCACTGTAGCTCAGGCTAATCCAGGCCTCACTATGCAGCTCAAGCTGTTTTAATATCCATAGCATTACTTTTGAGTCAACCCTTTTGTTGAGATTATAGTCGTGAGCCAGCCTACTCCGCTGACAAGATTTTGAATAAACAAAATAAACACACACAAAATATACACACAAAATAAACACAATAACTTTAAAATTACTAATAATGTGATGCTTTCTTCTGTGTAGTGTGTAAGGAAGAGTCTGTTTGGAATTGCAACTTCAGCAAATGATGTTGAGCAGGCAGAACAGCTGGAAGAACTTTCCTCATTGTTTCAGAAAGCCTGAAACTAGGAACTTCTCTCTGCTCACCAGAAGCAACTTTAAAAGACGGGCTGGCACTGCCATAATGAAGATTTTTATGCACTTACTTTTGTGTCTCCAGGGGAGAAACATCTGCAGTGATGTTTCTAGAAAATGCATATCATTAAACCATATTATTTTTTTAAATTTTGTGTGATGAAAGAGGGTTTTTTTTTGACTTTTACAAAAATGTTATTGAGCATTTCATACATAAGTATAAGGTGTTTTGATCAAATCCATGTGCACACCCACCCCACCAACATTCCCCCCTCTGAAGAAGTAATCCTAAAATCTTTTAGGGATTAGATACAAGCTCCCAAATACTTTTGACATTTTTGTCCTTTGGAACAGAGTATGATTTTCTCCTTCTTGATGCTTATAATGATATTCTGCAGCTAAATATTTAGGGAAAAAATAATAACTGAAGATATAATTTACTTTGGTTGGTTAATGAGCAGCTCCATTTTTACTTGTTCAAGCAAAGTAGAACAAACACCAAAACTTTATCTGATTTGGGACAGCAAGATTTCAACTAGGAAAAATGCTGGCTGTGTAAGAGTGACAACCTGATTTCTATTCCTGAATTCAAGGTAGAAGGCAAAAACCCAGTTCCCAAAAAGCTGTCCTCTGACAATACACGCATGCCCAAACTCATATATGCACATTTTACACATAAATTAATAGTAACAATAAATTAAAATGACTTGGTTGTACATTGATTCAACATAGCAAAAGGATAAGGTAATTCTTATAAAATTTGACATATTCAGCCAGATATGATTTTCTGATTATTCAGTGAGATAGTTACTTTGTCCTGTAAGACACAGAATTTGTCTGAAAATTGATGACATAGGCTTCCTTCGGGGTTCTGTTGAGTTTTATATTTTTATCTCTATTGCTGTAAGATACAAGATATGTTCCCCTCCTAATAAATTTTATTGTGATTATTATTGATTTTTATGTGACAGCATTTTCCATAGCAAATCATTGTTACAACTATATATTTTATTCAACACTAAAGTATTGAATTAATACACATATATATTAATAATTGTTGATATATTTATTTATTTTTATTTTTTAATATTTTATTCATTATTTTTATTTTATGTGTATGAGTGTATTGCCTGGATGTATATGAGTGCACCAACGTAGTGCAATGCTGTGGAGTCAGAAGAGGGCTTCGGATTCCCCTGGAACTGGAGTTAAGGATGGTCCATAACTGCCATGTGGGTGCTGGGAATCAAACCCGGGTTCTCTGCAAGAGGAGTCAATGCTCTTAACTGCTGAGCCATCTCTCCAGCCCCTGATATAATATTTATGAAACTTAAGTACTCAGATTCATCACTTTAAAACTATAATTTTCTCTATTTTATATGTTAGTACTCATACATTTATAGGTGCATATATAAATTTGTTTTCCTATCATGATAAATTTGTTAAATACCTAATATACTGAAGCTCAGAAAATTAAGGAAGGAGTTGTAATCATTTTCATTGTATTTCAACACATTTTATTAAATCCATTCTATAATTTTGAACTAATACATGTAAAATTTGATGAGCGTTTTTGGACTCATCTTGCTGATTGATTATAATGGCCTTGTGAAAGCAACAGTGGTCTACTGAAAGACGAGGTTAAGTCTTCTCTGATCACTTCTGATGCTGCTTCCTTTCTTCCCTTCCTCTTCTCAAAGTCTCTTTCATCACTATCCGGATGTTTCAGAATTTTGGAACCAAGGTGCACATAGTTGCTAAGCAAAACATAAGCTTTTTTCCTTTAGATAACTTCTGAATTTTCATTTCGTGAATTTTTTTTAATTAGTTTTATTTTATGTGTATGAGTGTGATGCTGGCGTGTGTGAAAGTGCACCCTGTCTTGCAGTGCCCAAATGGGACAAAAGAAGCCATCGGATCCCTTAGAACTGGAGTTAGGGAACAGTTGTTAGCCACCACGTGAGTGTTGGAATTTGAACCTGGTCCTTCTGCAAGAACAGCCAATGCTCTAAACTGCTGAGCCATCTCTCCAGCTCCTACTTCTGAGTTTCTCTGCATCGTTCTTTAAAAAAAAAAAAAAATACTATTTTTATTTTTATGTGTATGAGTGTATTACAAGCATGTATGTAAAATGCATCATGTGTGTGTAATGCCCACGGATGTCAGAGAAGGCGTCAGATACCCTGGAACCAGAGCTACAGAAAGTTGTTATCGGTCATGTGGATGCTGGGAACTGAACCCAGGTCCTCTGAAAGGGCAGCCAGTGCTCTTATCCACTAAGCCATCTCTTCAGTCCCGTCATTGTCTTCTTAAACATTCTAACTATGTCTAATCATTCACACATTTCCAATATAGGCATCCAATTGGGTATTCAAGTTTATCATTAAGGTACAAGAAATTGCTTCATAATTCCTTTAAAGAAAGCTATGTTGCTATCTTCAATGAAACAACCAATAAACTGAGGATGAGTACATAATTCAAAAGAGCCACAAGATTTCCTATGTCCCACAAATAATTCATCATTCTAAATAATGCTGCTAAATGCATTTTATTTCTCTCTTCTAAAATGATACTTTTTACAAACCTTCCGTTGCCAGACACAAGAGGGTGCACTGGTGCACACCAAACACTCAGGAGGCAGAGGCAAGTGGATCTCTGAGATGGAAGCCAGCCTAGTCTACATAGTAAGTTTCATGACAGATAAGGCTGCAGGAAGATCCTGACTCAAAAAAAGAAAAAAAAAATCAATTGCAGTAAAGCCAAGTCAGAACATGGTTGCAGTGATGCTCTGGTTTCTCTACTGTATAATATTGAACTTGAATTATATTTCACTTAGTAGCAGAAATAAATAACCAAAACTCCTGATTAAAATGTTGATATTCTTTCTTCTTCCTTTCTTTCCTTTGTATGTTTCTATGTTTTAGTAATAAAATCCCTACAACAAACTGTTTAAATTTCTTCTGTAAATTGTCTTTCTACATACTACTATGATTCTTATGTAAGAATATAAAACAAAATATATCCAGTTCTGTTGTATTTAAGGATGTCTTTGCAATATAGTCAGAAAAAAACATCTCATTACAATGGGCCATTTGAGTAATTTGACATGATGTAACACTGACAGACCTTTTTGACAGACCTCTTTGGCCTCCAGGTGAAAATTGAAGTGGTTTTGTCTTCTGACTTTCTAATTTTCCTAAACGGTCATCTGACTTATTAAATTATTTTTCTTAGAACTCTATGAATATATTGATGTGGCTTTATCCACATATTTTAACAAGAGCTTGGTCACCTTGGTTTAAATTGAGATTTTTTTCCAAACATGACTGTAATTTTTAGATTTATGTAATAGATTTATCCCACTTTCCTGTTATATAGAACAACTAACATCGTCATGATTATCATTTCCGGTACATCAAATATAACTTGAGAAGACGTATATTAGACTACTGGTTAAAAATAAATCACTGAAAAACCTTGAAATAATGCCTTTAAATTTTTTTTTATATAGTGATTTTCAAGTGTTTCAATGTGGAATATTTTTAATGTAGTTTTTACACATATATGAATGGCCTTAGGTCAGAATAATAGTCAAATACCAAAGGATGATTTATTTTAAGAATTCAGATTTTAGAGCTAGACAGAGCATCACTGTTCTAGTTTGGCTTCAATTGCTGTGACAAAACAATTTGACCTATACCAACTTGGTGAGGAAAGGCTTTATTGGGGTTTCACCTACCAGGCTTCAATTCATTACTGAGGGAGCACAATGTAGGAACTCAGGGCAAGAACCTGGAGCACTGAGATGAAGTGCAGGCCATGGAGGAATGTTGCTTACTGGCTTGATCCCCTAGTCTGTGCTCAGCTTTCTTTCTGGTACAATACAGGACCACCAGCCATGTTGTGACACTGTCCTCAGTGGGTTGGGTCCTCCCCACATCACTCAGTAATCAAGAAAATACTCCACAGACATGGTCACGGCCAATACAATGGAGGGAATTCCCTAAATGAGGCTGCCTCTGTCCAGCTGTGTAAAGTTGAAAACTAAAGCTATCCAGGATAATCATAGTTAATAACATAATTCTTTAATGGAGCACCTAAGTTCTGCAATAATGTTGGAATTTATGTGTTGCTTATTCTTCCCAGGCTTTCTGATGAATATGACTTATGATATGAGCATAAGCTATGATTTGAGTAGCTGGATTTTATATTGATCAAAAAAAATCTAGAGTGCACTTATAATATGTGACCAATATGTGGATGGTCCTCATCTATCCAACATCGACTGAAATGAGACTGAGATTTAGATTCCCAGAACACACTCCTAGAAATGATGAAGTCCTGTTTTCAGTGCCTAGCACAGCAGAATAAACAGTCAATCAAGGCCTGTCTTGAAATTAAAGAGACAATTAAATTAGAAAATATTATTTTATAAATTTTCTGGATTATGAAAATTATTTGTGTGTTTGGTGGAGTAGTATTAGATTACAAGGTATCTGGAGGAAGAGCTTTATATCTTTAAGGGTGTTTTCTGACAAATACTATTCAGCTCATAAGATCAAATATTTAATACCTGGAAAATGAATAATGTATATTATTAATGACAGAATTTATTAATGTTAGGTCAGCAATACATAGAAGTGATTTTTTAATTTACCACATGAAATGTTAAACATTTCTAGAAAATAAACATCTTGTGTTTTCTTGTCTGTTTTTTAATAGGATCAGAAAAAGAAAAAAAACAATTTTCTTAGTTAAAATTATACTTTTGATTTAAAAAATTATCATTTATTTAAGTTTATGTATGTGTCTGTTCATGTGAGTGTGGGTGCCCAAAGGGCCTAGAAGACAGTGTCCAATCCTGTCGAAAAGGAGTTATAGGAGTTACAGGCAAGTGTGAGCTGCCTGACATAGATGCTGGGAATTGATGTCTGTTTCTCTAAAAGTTCAGCAAGTGCTCTCTACTGCTAAGCCAACTTTCCAGCCCCTATCTTTATTTTTTAGTAACCCATTGCTACATTTAAAATATTTCATATCTAATACACAGACTACATATATGTGTGTGTGTGTGTGATTGTGTGTATATGTATGGTCTTCTGCCAAATGAAGACACAGATGGCAAAAAGAACTTAGCAATAAACCTCGAAATTAGATCTAACCAGATACCAAATTACTGAATCCTTGATCATAGTATTCGCAGTCATCAAATGTGCTAATATAAAAAAGATGTTGTTAATAAGCCACTTAGTCAATAGAATGACAGAACCCAAATTAAACCATGCACGGTCCTATTGTTATCTCAATTCTAAATAAAAGTGATAGCAAAAGAACTTTACCATATTTAAATATATTTAAATAGAGGTGTCAACTTTAATAATAATGTGAACTTCATTGCCATAAATCAAAGTAATGTATACTTAATATCATGTTCACAAATTTTAATAATATAGTTCATTAGTCAAGTGTCCCACATTACTATCTGCCCTTTGTATATAACTATGCTGCATACACACAAAACTATTGAATTAAGATTTCCAAGCTATCACTGACAGGTTGGAGAATTTTTTCAGTAGTGAATAATAGTTCTTCAATTATATGGTAAACACAAATAATTAAAGTTGCCAAATAAATAGTTTGAGAGCTATCACATTAATATGTGTAGATAGTGAATAACACAACTGTAGTCACAGAACTCAGGAGGTTGAAGCAGGAGGGTTATGAGTTTCAGAATATAACCCTGTATGGAGACTTTTTTACAAAACAAAACAGTCACCTATAACAGCAGCAGCAGCAGCAACAACAACAATGAATCTGTAAAAACTGAATGATTTTAATAAATGTTTAGGAGGGGGATCATATGAATTCCATTTGAAGACATCAAAAGCCACTCATATTTTAACTCCAAATTCTTTGAAGCTTCATGTTCAGAAGTTATATTGTGCTAGCTCTTCTCTCTTCTGTGGGATACACTCAAAATCTGTATGTTTAAGTATATTCTTTGCTCCAGTGAGGATGATTCATCATCTTTTGGTGTTCTTGGCAGAAAACAAGAAATGCAATCTTCAGTTCACTTCCTGCCTTGACTAGCAGCCACCAGTTCAAGTACTGTTGGTTTTTGTATCCTCTGCTGTTAAAAAAAAAAAAGGACTCATAATATGAATTCTCTTTAATTATCCATGCTTTTACAATTCTGAAGGAATCAATATATTTTGATTTTCTAAATGATTCAAGAACCTGATCTCTTACTCATAAAGTATTTTTAAGAATTGGGGCTGGAGAGATGGCTCAGCAGTTAAGAGCACTAGCTGTTCTTGCAAATGACTCAGATTTGATTCCCAGCACCCATATGGTGGCTAACAATGATCCATAACTCCAGTTCCAGGAGATCTGGCGCCCTCTTCTGTCCTCTGCAGACACTGCGCAACACAGTTGTACTTACACAAATGCAGGTATAGTGCTGATATAGAATTGAGTACTAAAAAAAGACAATTTTAGTATTTATTGAGAAAAACAGCATGAAAAACGTAACTTATGATGATTTAATAAAGAATATTCACATGGGAAGCAGGGACCCCCATCTCAAAGAAGAAAAATGAACAAAAATGTTTCTTTAGCAAAAAGAAACAAATCCAAAGATATGTAAATCAAACATGTCTTTCAAAGCTGAGCACCTACCAGGAATAATGACACAAAATTAATCATAAAACTTACACCAATAGAAGCAAGTGGTAAATTGAATGAACTATATGAAATATATTTACGACAGTTTAATACTAAGAATAAAACAAACTATATGTTTATAATTTTCTTCAAATGTCATATTAAATGATTTAATATTTTCCATTGGAAGCAAATTTCTTCTCATGTATCAATATATTTTATCAATAGAATAATATATATAAAAAGGCTTAAATTCATTTGTGTTTATTTTATTTTTTGTAGTACTGCAAATTGACCTTCTGGCTTTCCTCATACAAGGTATGTGTTCATTCACTGAGCTGCTCCCCAGTCTTGGTTGTTTGTTTTCAGTTTTTATAATTGATAGGAACTCACTAAGTTGTAAAGGTTAGCTTTCAACTCACCTTGTTGCCCAGGCTGAACTTGTACTGATGATCCTCCAGCCATAGCCTCATGACTGAGGTTCTGAGAAAACAGACCTGTGCCAATGGGTCAAGCACAATGTATTTTAAAGTATTTGTTCATCTTTTCTTTTGGATAAACTAATATAGTTTTTTATCCATCTACTCAGCTTTCACAATACGTATTGAATATCTTTACAAATCAATTTAGAAATGTTGCCTGAATCATATCAAGCTGATTAATCCTTTTCACGTCTACTGATACCATATTAGCACTTAATAATAGGGACAATAAAAATAAAAAAGTGACCAAGTTATATTCAGCAGAAATATGCAACCCACTGAAGTAATATTATATTTTTGTTAAGCTTATTAAAGATGAGAAGGGCTGGGAATACAGCTCAATGATGTAGCACTTACTTGGAATGCTTGAGTTCCTCAGTTCAGATTCCAGCACTAGGAGAGAAAAATTAAATACCAATGAATAAAAGATGTAAAATTATACAGATAATAATCATGTAATTTATTTATAGTTATGGGTCTAAATTACTGTCATTTTAATCGCAAATCAGTAATAAAATACTTATGACATAGTTTCCATTCATTTTTGGATAACTTGTGTATACTTGATACAGCATATTTTCCTTGGATTAGCCTCATTTGAAGGATTCAAAAGCAAATTGGGATAACTGGCTACAATCTTAATGTAGCAGTTCATGCTACTTTATTAAATTAGCTTCCTGTTATTTGGTAAAAAGTAGTTTGCTATCATTTAATAGGCTTTAATTTTATACTGCTTGATGATATAAAACATCTTGTTATTAAAAACAAGTAGTGAAAAACATTATGGTCTAAACTACACCCAGAATAGGGTTGTACATTCCTTGAATGTGTCAATTTTTACAATATCCTGATTATTATCAATCTCATCAAACTTGCTTTATTCATTCTAGTTATTCTAATCTATCATAGTTCTTTGAAGAAATCATAACTTTGTTCCCTAACTTTTAAACGCATGACATAGGTTTTCTTGATCTATGACTCTATTTAAAAAAAACAAAACAAAACAAAAAAAGCCAATGATTTTATCATTTGTGGAAGATAATTTAATTTAGTATATCTATTTTAGTAATGGAACATGGATTTTTCTATGTGCTGTCAAGGCTTTAAATATTAATTGGGTGTGATCATTTTTAGGGTGTATTGCCTCTATGTATTTCTATTTAGTTGCAAATTGAATAAATGGCTATCTAACCTGATCAAATTCAAATAGAGTTCAGTCAGATTGTATGTAGTTTGACCTCTATACTTATTCCCAGTGTCCTAGATCCTTGCTCAAGTCACATTGTTATTAATTAGCTGCCCTATTGTTTCCTATTGCTACTCACTATACACCTTCCTTAAATCTACCATGCAGCTGTCTTCTACTTAAATGTCCTATGCTGAAGAGGGGTGTCTCTAGAGAGGCAAGCAGTGAGTTTTCAGTTTACTGAATTCTTTATATTGTGCTACTGGTTTCCTGGATATCCTCAGCACAAGGCGCAATAACAACTTGTGTCTCTTGAGTACCACCGTTTCCTTTATGGCTGATTTTTGTGTAACTTCCAAATCCTCAGTAGCAGTCACTACTTACAAAGAATACTGACTTAACTCTGTGCCACATGAGGTGGAGAGCTAGGCATCTGCTAACTTAAGAAGGCCTCCTGACACATGGAATGTGGAGGAAGGAGTATCAGGAGAGAATTTAAGATTATTGCTTTATAGCATATTTGCGGCCAGCTTGGACAACAATGAGACTGCTTATGAGAGAGACAGAGAGAGAGAGAGAGAGAGAGAAAGAGAGAGAGAAAGAGAGAGAGAATATCAGATTACCAAAAGGAAAAACGTAAAGATGGACTGAAATAGAATCCAATTGCTATTCTTTACAATAATTTCCATTTTGTCTTATCTTTCATTTTTTATACTATTTGCCAAATTCTTATGATTCTTTAATTTTTTTTTTTTTTGGTGTTTTTGGGACAGGGTTTCCTTGTAGCCCCAGCTGTCCTGGAACTCACCATGTAGACCAGCCTGGCCTTGAACTCACAGAGATCCGTCTGCCTCTGCCTCCCGAGTGCTGGGATTAAAGGTGTGCGCCACCACGCCTGGCATAATTCTTTAATTAAAAAAAATATAATTATTGAGCTTTTCTGCTTTTCGTGTAATCAATCCTAATAAATTTCTGACACCCTTCCCAACCTGTACCCCTATAGCCCCCATCCCTAGATTTCATGCATTCTGTCATATATGCTAAGTCCTTTCTAGTCAAGCATTTGTACCCAAAAGTCCCTTGGTGAAAGTTCATCCACTGGAGTCTAGTTGGCCTATCTACAGTCACTCTTTTAAAGAAGACCTACTCTCCCTTACCCAGAAATAATTAGTTGTCAATAGTTCTTTGGCTAGTGTTGGAGCCTGATGCCCAAATCCCTTGGATTTTTGTCTGGTTGAACTAACATGGGTCATGTGCATGCTGTCACCATTTTTACAAGTTCATATGAGCAAGTTCTCAGTGGCCTGAAAGGCTCTGTTTCCTTATTTCATGCACCAACCCTGGCTTTTATACTCTTCCCACCACTTCTTCTACAACGGTCCTGGGTAAGTGAGGTTTAGTATAGGATTACTATCCAAGGAGAGGTACTAAACAGTGTCTTGCTCTGTAGAACTTGGCCAGTTGTGCCCTTCTGTATTGCACTTTGTTGTAAGAGGAACGAGATCAATATGAAACCTGAAACTCTGGAACTGCTAGAGTAAAACATAGTCCAAAATATATATGTAGGAAATGACTTTCTAAATTGGACACCAGTTGCTCTCTCAAGGTCAACAATCAACAAGTGGGAGCTCATTAAACTGAAAAACTTCTGTGCAGCAAAAGAAGAGCCAAGGCAATGAAGAGGAAACCTATTAAGTGAGAGAAAATCTTCACCTGCTTCCCATCTGACAGAGGATTAATATCCAGAACATACAAAAACTCAAAAAACAAAGAAACAAGAAAATAAAGGATCCAATAAAAAAGATGGGCTAAAAACCTGAACAGAGAGTTCTTAAACAAAGAAATAAAAATAACTAAGAAACACCTTAAAACTGTTCAACATCCTTAGTAATTAGAGAGGTGCAGATCAAAACCACTATAAAGTTTCAACTTTAATTTTAAAAAATTATGTATGCTTGCTTTTTTCATATATTTCACATTAAGAAATAATATGCAGGTGGTAGTCAAATCACCTGTGAGGAAAATGAAGACACAGACGAGCTCTAGCAGTAAGTTTGAGCATGGCAAGAAGCAGGAAGAAAGAGCGTCACTTGGGTGACCCCTTTGCTTGTTCTTAGCTATTGCTTTCATATATTTTCCATGAATTATTAAAAATCAAGATTCAGTTATATTTACATGAAAATATTGCCTGTAAGGTTGTCTATGATGGACCACTTTCACAGCTTTGATAAGAATGAGCAACTTCCCACTCCTTTCACCAATGATCTGATTGTTTTCCGATGTTAGCTTTTTTCAATAAAACATATTTATAAAATAAAATAAATGACACTGATATGAATTGAATGAGTACCGAAATTTCTTGTGTTGTAAATTTGAATCACTAATGTACGTGCCAATATTACTTCATAGGGAAGCTGAATTATTCCATTCACAGGCTAATGGATTCATATATGAATGGATACTGAGGCAGTGGTCTTGATAAAATGAGACTTCTCACAGTTACTTATGCTTTCCTCTGGCATATGATGCTTCCTCCATTTTATGTTTCAGCATGAAGTCCTTAGGAGCACATGATGGCACTATACTCACATACTTCCTAGCTTCTAGTACCATGAGCCAGCTAAATCTCATTATGTTACTCAGTCTGTGGTATTCGATTATAGTAACAGAAAATATACTAAGATGCACAAAGTTCTTCATTTTACGTGTTTTTGTAAGTTTGGACTTGTTTAATAGCATATTTTTACAATTTGAACAAAACAGAAGACTTTGACTACTATATAAGCATTTAATAGTTCACATTGTAAATATGATTTTTTTTTGTCTTTTTGAGACAGGGTCTCCTTGTAACCCCAGCTGTCCTGACACTCACTCTGTAGACCAGGCTGGCCTTGAACTCACAAAGATCCACCTGCCTCTGCCAAAAGCCTCAAAGTACCATTAGTTATTGTGTGTTCACATTATTTTGTGTAGGTAACAAGGCCAAGTTTCTAGCTAGGCCTTTCCATTGAATTACTATCAACCTGGTTAATTTGACTTTTATTCCTTCCTGTATTCTGCATTGGTTCATATAAACTTTTTTTCTGATTTTTTTGCCTTTTTTATTGAATTTATGCAATTTTCATACAATGTAGTTTGATGGCATTTATATGATCTGCCTTAAAACTTTGCAATCTTTCTGCTTACAGCTTGTTTTTTAATGTAACCCTGAGTTAAACCTCTCAAGCAGTAATAAAATAAGTATAGTGAA
>NW_008339516.1:1199957-1208075 GCF_000622305.1 Nannospalax galili | reverse complement strand
AATTTCAGCAGATTTTTTGCTAGCATGATATTTATTGTACTTCAATGTGCTCTTAAGTTGTGTAACACATTCTTATTTAAAATATGTGATATGTTCATGATTTCCATGTATGAACCATAGTGAAATAATTGTAATGGTCTCCAATTCACATTATATTAAAACTAGATTGCAAAGAAAATAATTACTGGGCTGGAGAAATGGCTCAGCAGTTAAGAGTACTGGCTGCTCTTGCAGAAAACCTCCCAGCACCCACAAGGTGGCTAACAACCATCCTTAACTCCAGTTGCAGGGGAATTTGTCTTGTCTGACAAATTTCTCTTGTCTGACCTCTGACTTTTACAGGCATTGCATGACAACTGTGCACTTACTTGCATTCAGGCAATACACTCATACACATAAATAATAAGAAAGAAAGAAAGAAAATAATTCTTCAAATGCAATACATTGCTAACATTTTTTAAATTTTTCTTTTATAAATATGTTCAGTATAAATATCCATAGTTACCTGACTAGGAATACAGTCAATGAAAAATTGTTTTCTTTAAAATAAGTCAACTAGGGACTGGGGAGATGGCTCAGAAGAGTACTGGATGCTCTTGGAGAGAAACCAAATTGGGTTCCCAATGCCTGCATGAGGGCTTTCTTTTTATTTTTCTTTGTTATGCTCTGGAGCTGAGGACTAAACCCAGGGGTCCTTTGTGCTTGCTAGGCCAGTGCTCTACCACTGAGCTAAACCCTCAACCCCTGAGGGCTTTCAATTTTCTGTTATTCCAGTTCCAGGGAATCTGACACCTTCTTGTATGTGCAGGAATTGCATGACACCTGTGCACTTACATACATGCACCCATGCAGGTAAAACAAAAATAAATTTAAAATTTTTCAAAATAAATCAATATAATCTTTAAAAAGTTTTATATCTTAAAAATATTTAATATTTGAAAGCCATATAAGCAATAAAATCTCCAATAGTTGACGTTTTGCAAATGCAATAATTTTTAAACCACAGATGATAAATGTATCTTATGGAATGGGAAAATGAGGATATTGGGGGAGAAATAAGGAGTTTATCCGAGTGTCATCATTGTATAGTGTAGCCTGCAGTATCTTCCTAGGCTTCTTAAGTGAGATGGACACAATCGGGTGCCCATATTCTACACGTGAAATAAAATCTCTTGACACTTTCCAACAAACTGTCAATGACACACTGGTGCTAGATGAAGACAGAGGCAATGAAGAATGTCTTAATTCACAAAAGAAAAAAAAAAGTCTACTGCAATATGTACCAGGAGGCATTTAATGGTTTATGTGTGCTAAGGGAAAGGCATTGACCGCTTCGCCGGGATCTGATTATGGATGCTAAAGAAAGACGGGCACATTTCTGTTTCCATGTCATGAACCGGTGATGGAACTTGACAGTGCCCACTGTCTTGCCTTTATTACCCTACAGGGTCAGGGTGAAAGCGAGAACTTAGCATTCTAAATACTTGCATTCAAAGAGATGGTGCCAGGTCCTTAAAAACAATTTGTGGGATAGATTTACATATGTGAAAACAGAGAAATAATTTTACTTGAAAGATTTCTAAAATGACTGTGGAAAGATGGGGTTTAGTGCCTGTCTAGCTATGATCAGGTTTTGATTGAAACAAAAATCTCTTTTCCTAGCAGTATAGAACTTTTCACAAGGCGTTTTGAGGGAGACTGGAACCATGCAAAAGAGGCAGATCTCCATTGCCAGAATCCTTGTTAGTTTCTGGGCAGACCTCTTAGTTCAAATATTTGGATGAGCTTGTCATTTATTGAAAGTTCTACAGCTCTCAGTAATGTTTTTATCTGTGAATTCTTTCTTACATTCACCACATTTCATTTGATTGTTTTTTTTATCAATTTTCATCATGGGCCAAAACTAGAAAACCAAAAGGACTGTTTGATCTAAATTAAATGTATATTTTTAATACATGTACAGGCAACATTAATAATTGCATACCTATTATTTTTTCACATATTCTGGCTTACTTGTTTTGTGTTTCAGTTCTGCTTTGAAACATAATGTATGTGGTTTTATTCTGTTTTCACTCCTACTATAGTGTAGACTCCGAATGGTCTGCAAGATCAGTTCTGGATGCTAACCTCTGCATCAACGCTAAATTACTGTGCATCCACTGAGAGAATCTTAACCTTTGTGTGTTTGCTCTTTGACTCAATAAGTGTGTTCAATTAAATGATTTCTAAAAACACTTTTGACCTCTAAAACTGCAAATTTATGAAACAAATTTAATGTCATTCTCAATTTTGTATACTTACCATAAAGTATACAAAGATAACATAAAGTATATCAAAGATAACATAACAGAAGATAATGCAGTCTTTTAAAAAGGTTTAAGAGGTAAATAAAGTGTGATGTCTCTACTGGGATAATTTGTTAAGGAAGTTGTGTGAATGAGGGGTTGTGTTTCCTCCTCAGAATAACTGTTACCAGTTCACTTATTTTGAACAATTCATTCTACAGTACCATTATATGATAAAACAGCCTTAAACTATGTGTTCATATCTGGAATACATTGTTCATGTATTTCCTCCATTACTTCACTCACTTATTCCTTAAGATTTTCTTAGTCCTGTCATTTCATAAAGTTATGTGAATACCTTGAAGCATTTACTGATACAGGACTTCTCAGCAATAATGAAATTACAGACTTATTTTCATGCAGGGTATTCAAAACCACAGATAAATAAAATTATGACAAAATATGGACAATAAAAAAGTTACCTTCACTTTTTAGCAGTTATTTTTTAAGTAACTAGAATGAAAAACTAAATGCTGAAAGGTCTAAAGACAAGAATATACTAGCTAGTTTTAAATAGCACTTTTTTAAAATTTAAAAATGTATATTTATTTCAGAGAATTAGAAATATTGGCAATCATGAGAAGATACACAATGAAAATATTAAAGGAGGTGGGTAATAGTAAACATAAAACTTTTAGTAGAATAGAAACAATCTGCACAACACTATGGCATGTTTCAGCCAGAGGTAGAATTACAGCCATCCTGGGGATCAAACATTAGAAAGAACAGCTGGCCCTCAAAGGCACACATGTGATGTGTCACCCATTCTATATATGTACGCCCAGATTTTTGCACAGCTGTAACAATTTTGTTTCTACTTACATGAATTTCTCATTATCTGTCCCTTTTCTGATATCTTTGCCTCCACAATTAAGCACGGCAAGTTATAATTCTGTGTCTTAGATCTTTCACTCATCCTGGCCCTGTCTGTACAAGTTTGATATTACTTGTTAATTGTTGTTCAGCACTGTTCAAATCCACAGTTCTCCTTCCTCACAAGCCAACAACTTCTGTAGTTTCTCAAAATTTGACCATGGACAAAAGATTTAATAAAATGTCTGATGGTAAATCTGGAGATCATCTGCAGAGAAGAATGAGGTCACGAGATGAAAGAAAAACATAGACTTTTGATTCCCTAGAACAAGATGTGATTTCAATAGCAAATTAATTCAAGAAGCATTAAATAATTGCATAAAGTGTAAAATGTGGATTTTCTCTGATGCCTTCTTATCAAAAGTTTAGATGTGGTAGGGAATAAAATGTGAGTTTTTGATAAGTTCTTTAGCTAGAACAAAAGTAGTAAGGGCAAATCCATCTCTTATTTTAGCTATGCATCGGGGGGTGTGAGTGTGTGTATGTGTGTGTTTGTGTGTGCATGTGTGTGTGTGTGTGTGTGTCTGTGTCTGTGTCTGTGTCTGTGAGTCTGCATGTCTGTGTTTTAAATCTAGATCTAAGGTATCTGGCCATTTAATGGAAATTGGTCATATTTTACACATGAGGATATAAAAAAAAATACCTAAAGTGAATGTGTCATGGAACATTTCACTTAATAATAAAAAAGACATAGTTCAGTTTAGTATTTTTCATTTATAATGGTATAGCTTAGTAGTTCATGGCAAATTAAATCAAAGCCCATAGAAGTATTATTAACTACAGATTGCTGTATCTACTTTCTGTGGAGAGAAATCTCACCATGTCTTCTAACATTTGATACATATATTGTTTTATCATTGATAATATACGTATGTTTTAGCAACTGTGTCCAATTGGAAAGTGTGAATGTAGCCTTCAGTGCTTAAAGATTCTATGAGACTAGATCATGACATCTAGAAGCAGATTCTACTTTGTAGCCACTGCAGTCACTGTGTTTTTTTATGGGACACAACCAATAAAAGAATATTATATAATCATAATAGATTTGAGAGCTTCTATTTATATTCCTTAATGGAGGAAAATAATAGTTCCTTCACATAATATTAGTATCACAGCATTATAAAAATTACATTTTTTTCTCTAAAGCAATAGTTTGTAAGAAGTTTATAGCTGGAAAGGGAGAAAGGCCTTATACAAACATGGAGGTCGTGCTGGAATTCTTTATTCTCAGCTCGTGGAAAGTTGCAACTGGGCTCTGGGGTGAGGCACTCTTTCCCCTTGCATGTCTCCATAATTTTCCTTGTCTCTGAATCCTTCCTCCATTTGCCACTGAGATTTAGATCTCTGAGGTGACAAGTTTGAGTTACTGTATCCAGGTTTAGTAGAGGATGGGGTATGGCAGCACATGCCTTAAATCCCAGCACTGGGGAGGCAGAAGCAGGTGGATCTCTATGAGCTCAGGGCCAGCCTCATCTACATAGTAAGTTTAAGGCCAGATGGGGCTACAGGGAGATGACTCTGTCTCCAAAAGACCCCATCAAAAAAATTTAAAAAGAAGATAAAAAAGCTGGTAATGCTGTTGAGCTGGCTCTTCGGCTGACTCACTTATCTAGAACATTACAGAGTTTAACATATTTGATATCTTGTTGTAGTCTGGATGATCATGTCTATGCAAAATCCATGTATTGAAAGCTAATTACCAGTGTGGTACTTTTTAGAGAGGTTGACTCTTTAGGAGTGAGGAGAAAAGACTTTTCACAAGTGGGACTCTTCTGAAAGAATTCTTGGGGACCTCCTTTCCAACTTTGGCTCTCTGAGGACACAGCATATGAAAATTTAAGGTAGATAGTCAGATATTAGCAGGCAGAAAAGTCACTGACAATGGACCCCTCCCTCATAATCAGCAACTTAAAGAAACAGAAACTGAAATCCCAGACTTTGAATACTAGTAAAAAGAATGACATCTGAGTATATCTCTGGCCCTGTGTTAAGTCATTACATCATAAACTTCCCCAAAGGCAATGAGGTACTGTCTAGTCACAGGCTTTTTAATGAAGAACAAGGATATACTATTGTCCCTCCACTGAGAGTTAATCCAAGGGCTGGAAAAATGGTTCAGCAGTTAATAGCACTGGGTGGTCTTGCAGAGGACTCAGGGTTGGTTCCCAGCACCCACATAGCAGCAAACAACCATCAAACTCCTATTCCAGGGGATCTTATGCCCTCTTCTGGCCTCTATCAGCATTGCATGACACAGATGCATTTACATGCAGGCAACACATTCATCCACATAAAATAAAAATAAAGTTTTAAAAAGTCAAGCCAGATGAGATGACCTATCACATGGAAAGGAAAATGTCTCTCAGGATAGAAATTTATATGAAAAATTTACAAGTATTATGAGTGTAAAAGATTGTATTGCCTTGCACCTGTCACCCCAAAGGCCAATGCACAGAAACAGAACTCGAATCTTTAAGTTATGCTTTATTCAGGAAGCCAATGACCTGGGAAAGCAAGCAGGTTAACATCTTCAAAACCTGCCTTCCATCTCATCTCCAGCCAGCAGGGAGAAATGCAGGGAGAAGTGGGGAGGGGCAGAGGAGATGGAGAAGAAAGATAGTCCAACATTCTGGAGCTCACTCTTGTCCCTCTGGTCAGGTGCTCAGCCTCCGTTTTGTAATTTATAATGCCTGTTTCTCTTGTTATCTTCTCTTGGATTCTTCCCTTATTCTGTGAATGTCTGATATCAAGCACTGCATGAAGGGCTGAGTCTATTTAGTGTCTTCTAGTACCAACATGTACTCAAGGGGAATCTAGGCTAGAGAGGGGCATTAACTTTGAACAAATTAAAATAAGTTTGTACAAATAGAGATAATATGTGAATGTAAATTTCATTTTTCAATAGGGAATACCAAAATTGCATTATAATATGGAGTATTACAGCACTTGTATCTATTTCTCCTGTTCCCTATCAGGAAATCTACCTACAAACATAACTTGATTCAATTCAATTTTCTCCGTGTCAATTTTCCACTCTCACCTCAGGAGAGTGTTTTCCTCCAAAATAGTTCTTTTGGCCATTATCCACTCCTACCCTCTTGAGAATCTCATATTGTCTGATAATAAATTCTACCTGCATTCCATGCTATGGACTGTGCATCTCATTAAAATTCATTTAACAAAGATCACAAGTACCCGACATCATGGGTGGCAAGGACAGAGGCACAACTCCACACTGTCACCAGCAGCAGCCTCAGGAGTCCCCTTAATTTTGGGGTACCTTGACTTGAGTAAATCTAAATCTGTAACCTTACCACTAAGAAGAATTTTACAATGATCTAATGCAAAGCATAGAGTGTATTAAAATATTTTAATATAGTTTTTAAGCATGAGGCTTTATAGAATATGAGGAACTCAACCAGAAAATAAAACATAACTTAGAAAATGTGTGTGGGCTCCTCAAAAAGAGTTACACTTCAGTGCTTTAAAAAAACGTGTCCCTCTTTTTCATTACTGTGATCATAGGGTTGGCTCTGGAGGTAGAATCAATGGAATTATAACCCAATAAGCTAAAACTAGGAGCCATTGGGGCTGTACACGGTGGTTACAGCATGCCCTTTTACTAGAAATGGAGTTTCTACTTATAGTACAGAAAATTGCTCATTTACAGCTGTGAAAGGAGAAAGACCTTAAGGAAATGCTGCTAATTGTGTTGGAATTATTTATTTTCGGCTCATGAGAAACTTCAACCAGACTGTAGAAAGTCACACTTTTCCCTTCTCGTGTTCTCATAATTTTCCTCAACTTTGTATACTTCTTTTTAAGCTACTATGACTTTTTACGCATTGATAAAGGGTGAAGATATATCTTCTACAATTTCTTCAGTTCTAAACAAGGATGTAGAACCTAACTATTCATGGATTCAATTCTTGTCATAAGACTGATAAAATGCTCCTGGACAGATCAGCACAGAGGTATTCCTCTGGAAACTTTTCCCACTCTTAGGAATCATTCTCTCTTTTACAAATCTGTGTTCTCTCTGTTCACTCCTTACCTGTGTTTTCTTATTCTTTGGGGCATGAGTCATTGAACTTAAAAGCCATTAACTGAGAGAAATTTTGTTGACCATGATCATCAGGTATCATCAGGTTAGGACTCAGGCTTAGCTCACCAGGAGCTGAAAGACGACCCATAGCATTCAAAGACCTGGTACCAACAGCAGTGTGCTGTAAGGAATTATGTAAACAAACACAGTCACTGAGGAGTGAAAAAGATGGCATTCTTCCACCTTCTTTGTGGTTTGAAACACAGGTATGGGGCTCCCATTCTAAACAGCAAGATTCACATTCCAATCAACTAGCCCAAACCACTTCAGATAAGACTTTGGCAGGCCCTGGCCATCTCATGATTTGTCATAAGCCTGTAAGATTCCTCTGCTGTAACTCTGTAACTAAGATGACCAATCCAAAATTAGGGGAATGCTGCTTGCTGTAAGGCCTGAGTATACCCTGGGCCAAAACTATTGAAAACTGATATTTGGAGCCAACTTAACATGAATTTTCAAGCCATGCTCACTCGCATTTGGCTGTGGTGTTGCCAGAAACTGAGAGAACGGGACATGTGACAAATAGAAAAGGCACCAAGAGCCTCACATGGAGACATGGGGAAAGTTCATTCATGCCAGTGGACTCTACAGTGTTTCCTCCCAAAGAACTCAACCTCCAAGTTGAATCCCTTCAATTTTTAAAAGTTCTTGAACACTATAACAACATTGATGGGTTTACAGCCTATATGATTAGCAACACAAGAGCTTACATGCCATAAAACCAATGAAAGGAAATTCCTTCTGCAGGCATGTTTGTAAAAGCAGACATTGAGGCCAGGAGTGTAAGATTTTATA
>NW_008339516.1:1189219-1199902 GCF_000622305.1 Nannospalax galili | reverse complement strand
ATTTAATGTGTATGGGTGCAGTGCACCCTTGCAAAATTCTTGTAGAATTCAGAAGAAGGCATCAAATTCTCCTGGAAAAGACGCTGGGAATGAATGTTAGTTACCATGTGTATATTAGGAATCGAAACCAGGTACCCTGTAGGGCAGTCAGTGTTCTTAACCACTGAGCCATCTCTCCAGCCATTTCTCCCTTAAGATAGCTTTTAAATATAGAGTTTACTACAGGTTCCTTAGCAAGCCAGGCAGTTGCAAACAGATATTCCATTAGAACTGTGGCATTTCTGTCTTAAGATTGTTTTCTCCATTTTAGTTTTTTGATTATTTTTTTCAACAAAAATTTTAGCAAGCATGTATAAAATGACTTTAAGGTGTGTACTATGTCCTAAAGTATAAAAATTACTCATAAAACAATACTTAAAAGTGTTCACTACCACAACACTTGGGAGGCAGAGACAGGCGGATCTCTGTGAGTTCAAGGCCAGCTGGAACTCAGTGAGTTCCAGGATAGCTGGGGCTACAGGGAGACCCTGCCTCAAAAAGATTCCAAAAAAAAAAAAAAATACCACCAAAAAAACCCTCTAATATTTGGACACACACAAAAGTGACATTAAATACATAAGTATGTTACTGTTTTCCATCACAATAATAAAATCCATTTTGCCTTTTAACATAAAAACTCTTTACTTTTTTTGTTGTTCAATTTTTATTAATATTATTGTTTTGCAAGAGAAAAATCTTAAGAAAATGCAAATTTCAATTGTGCTGGAATTGTTTTTTAAGAATATTTTTTATTATTCCAAAGAGAGGCAATTTCTTAACACATTTTTCCAGAACCAGAAATAACTTGAAGCAGGTTACATAAAAAATATATATACAATGAAGTTTAAGGGTAGAAAAGTATGGATGAGAAATCATAGACAAAAGCTGGGCATGGTGGCACACATCCTCAATCCCAGCATTTGAGAGGCAGAGCCTGGCAGATCTCTGTGAGTTTGAGGCCAGCCAGGTCCACTCAATGAGCTTCTGGGGGCACAGGGAGGCCCAGTCTCCAAAAGAACAACAACAAAAAAAAAAATCAAAGAACAAAAGATTTGTCAACCTGGGGTCACCTTTGGTAGAATAATGAAGGTGTCCATTAGCTCTGCTCTTTTTTTTTTAATCCTAACTATCTTATTGAACTTGCTAATAGAGCATAAGGTGGGGGTTTATCTACCAAAGAGTATTCACCCCCCCTCTCATTTACAGATCCACTGGAAAGTCCACATCAAATATAGATCCCATGACGTCCCTACAGCTGCAAAAAATGGCAAGTAAATTGCCTTATACAGGTCTCAGCTCATATATCCTTAGCCCCTCCTCCACATGCAGTTAAGATCAGCTGATTAGCTGGGAGGGGTAACTGACTCACCCCTCAACTCCTTGATGAGCATGGGAAAAAGGACACATACAGGTAACACTCCACCCCTTCCTCTGCTCTTACATTCTTTTCACCAGCCTCTTCTGCAAAGGTTCCAGAGCCTAGGAGGGGGTGTTAGGTATGGGTTGATCTTCCTCCCATTGTGGTGAGGTGTGGGAGACAGGCTTGAGCCTAGGGTGAAAGTCTTATTGACAGTCATACAGCAGGCCTGAGGCAACAGCCCAACTGCTGGAGCCACAAGTAACGCCTTGTGACATTTGCTCCCATTGGCAGATCATGAGACTAATGCTTAGAGCTTGCCACTCCCTAATCACTACCCTTGGAATTCAAAATTGCAGCACTTAGATATTGAAACAGTCAGGGTCACATGGTTTCCAGGAATCCAGGCTCTGTAATCTGAAACCCATTATGCTAATGAGGAATCCTATAGGACATTAAGTCTGTTATGATAATAGGATGCTAAGTCTGTTATTCTAATAAGGTATCCTACTTCCTGTGCTGTGATAGGATGCTAAACCCATTATGCTAATAAGGTATCCTAATTGCTGTGCTGTGATTGGACCACTACCCCTATATAAACCTGTGCCTTCCTGAAATAAACCAGATCTGTGTCACTGAACCTGGTCTCCTGTGTCTGAATGCAGCTCCACCGACACAGTCTCCTCACCAGCCCTGGGGTCCTGGACCGGCAGAAGCAGCGACAACAGGAGGTAGCACAAGGTGAGCAAAAGAGCTGCCTCAGCACCGGGTGAGCAGAAGAGCAGCCACAGCTCAGGGCAGCCAGTAGAATGGCTTCAGCCCAGGGTGAGTGGAGGAGCAGTCTTGACACCCATGAGAACGAAGGAGCAGCACCCACGAGAATGGAGGAGTGGCCGCCGCTGGAGGTGACTGCAGCAAGGCACTGAACTTTTGGGTCTCTGCCTCATCTGTTTTCCATGGGCTGTTGGCCCATTTCAGTGGGATTCCATCTACTATAAAAACACAAACAGCAAGAAGCAAGAACATCTGAATAGTGGCTGCTATAATAACTTGACCTATGGATGTAAACACAAATGCTTTGATGGTACTTTAGCAGGTGCATCACATCCATCTAACAAAACAATTGCAGTGGCTTCCCACTGGGGCCTATATTCTCCCCTGCCATAGGAAGTTGGCCTGGTCTACAGTACCAGATGTGTGTTCCACCCTTAGAAGTGGGCATTATATCCAATCAAAAATTTGCTGGCTGTACATACACTGGACCCTCTGCTATTGTGCATGCAGGAATACTTTCTTTGGTATGTTGATAATGAAATACATGGGGTCCATCATTGAGCAGAATTATAAGGGACATTTCTCCCCCAGTCATCTGCTAATTGCCTTTTGGCACCCATCCAGTGGCAGGGAGTTTCTAGCATATTCCAAGCTTGTTTTCTCCTTCTCCTGTGCTCACACCATGCAGTGTCTTCAACAATAGTGTTTTTCCATCCACTTCTGGTGTACAGCCAACATTATTGGCAATGGCCTTTATTGCTTTGGGGACCTCTAAGGCCCCTCAGGCCAACAACTCATAGGTGGGTCACCCACCTCTGGCACTGGGATTTTCATTTAATAACCATATTGCTTCTGGAAGGACTTTCTTCCATCCCCATAGGGTTCCCCTCTTGATATTCTTAGTCTCATTTGTCAAAGAATTTAAGAATGGAATTTTTTTGGTACTTCAATAGGAGATAATCAGCCTGTCTAAGTGAAGGAGAGAGAGTTTATTCACACCACTGGGCTGACACTGGGATCATGCCATAATAGTACCAGTTTCCAGTTTCAGTTTTTAGGGAAATTCATAGCCTACTCATATGTGAGAGTTTATGGAAGCAGGTAGTGTGTAACTAAGCAAGTGGTTACACATAAACATGTGTTTACAAATTATCACAAGGCAAATGATCACAAGAATGTATCAGTTTAGCAATTTGGCAAAAAAAAAAAAAAAAAAAAAAAAACTATCCCAATGGTCCAAATAAAATAAATGGGCTGAGGGGTGGTGGTGAAGGCAGGTTCCTTTTTACCAAGGCTGATTCCTGTTTACCATCCTCATTCTTGTTTCACCCAGTCTTATCCTGGGCCCTTCTACAGTCCAAAGTTCTTAGCAACGATCTTACTGTCAGTAGGTTGCCATCACATTGCCTCTTCCTCATTAATGTAATCCCTTATGTTTATCCTAGAGGAATTCTTTGATAGTCTTGGCCAATCACCTGGAGTCTAATGGCCTCTGTCCCTGTTTGGGACAAGATACAAACAGATAGGCTAACAGGACCATGACTGTGGGTACTGTTATAGGGACTAGCCAAGGGCCCCAGGTATTCCAGGTTCTTTTCCAGTATGACTCATTTTCTTTTCCTCTGGCTTTTATTCTCTATAGCAGTTGCATTGTATTTTCTCTAATGATGCCAGATTGGTTTTCATAAAAACAGCATTCTTCTCCCAAATAGACAAAAATCAGTCCTTTCCTACTGTGATCAGATCTAAGCCTTTGCAGTATTTTAGTGCCATTACTGCCAGGAAGTCTATCTGATTTTGTAAGGGGATAATACTTTGTTGAACTAGACTTAGATCTTCCTTTATTGGTATCCAAAGTCTCAAGCTATGGTGGAACTAGAGACATCTTTGGATTGAATAGTTTCTATATCTCTAGCTCAGGTAGAGACAAGTTTACTGGCAGATTTAAGAAAATTGCCAGTTTTCAGCTGAGAAAAAAAAAAAAAAAACTGTTGGAATACCTAGAATCAGAGTGTAAGTTCCCTCCCAAATTACTTCCAGACAGAGAAAGAAAAGAATTTTAGAAATAATTTAGTTTTTAGAAAAGAATAATAGTGGGCTTGACTTTCTTGGCTGCAGGTAGGAACTGTAGTGTTGAACTAGGCCAAGATCTTCTGAGTAATTTATTTTTTAATCAAGGAGAAAATTTCCCAAACAAACAATTAAGTCTAATATCGGGGAAGTACAGTTTCTCTGACAATAAAAGAAATATTTAGTATTTTCAATTTGGGTATACTTTCCTTTTAGGTGTTTAAGACCATACAATAGGCCCAAATTAACCAAGTGTTTTCTTTTTCTCAAGGTCAATTGAGACTAGGATCCTCAGGAATCACTCTGGCCTTGTGGGAAGCCCCTGGTTTATTTTGCTTTCCTTTTACCAGTTCCTTCTATGTGAGGATAAATCAAAAGGTTCTGCTCCACCATGATTTCACTTGGAAGCTTTGAGGAAACTTTTCCTGTGTTGACTCTCCTCTTTATAGAGTCCCTCTAGGGGAGTCACAATGGCCTCCCTGAATAAGAGAGCGGGTAATTCATCAGAGTTACAGGACATATTGAGATGCCCCATAAGATGCACTTAGTCAGCTTTGGAAAGTAAGAAACAAAATCTGTCCCTTTAAATCCCTTCTGACTAGATTAGTATAGGCCTTCAAGTATGGTCATCACATATCCAAGAAGGTTAGTTACACTAGTCTGATACTTTTAATTACTGTGTAATATGTAGATAAAGATTAAATTAAAAACCTAAATATTCTTGAATAAATCTTGACTAGAAGAAATTTACATCACATGTCAAGTAAGCATAGCCCAAGAAAAGGATTTTAAAGCAATTTTCTTAGGTCTGTTTCAAATGAAGGCTGTTCAACTACAAACAGAAACAGTCTCTTTTCTTTCCAAGCCCACCATACACTAATGTACAGATTTTTCAGATGGAAGGGAGGGGTTCATAGTATGTATCTATAGAAAGAAAATAAGCTGATCCAGAATCAGACCAAGCTCACTGAAACTGCTTCCTTCTAAACTGTACCCATCTAGTAGAGGGAAGCAAAACCTAGCTCCTCTTGAGTAAAATCATCTTGTAATTGGCAAAAGAAAGTACCAATTGTAGCATATGCATAATACAGAGATGCATAAAAGACATCTTTCAGTACATATAGGTAACCCTAATACTTGTCTGCATCCATTTAATTATGACTGTAACTTTGTGTGCAATACAAGTCAGGGGAGTGAATTGAAAGTTTTGACTGCAACAGCAAGTATTATAATAACAACTCTGTATCTCTATAAACCTGCTTAGATCTTTGATAAACTTGTTCAAATGTTCTCATTATCCTTTCTATTCTGGAAATATACAGCCATCTTAATCTTCATACATCTTTCTTTGTTAAAATATATGGATTTTACACCCTTTTACAAACTTTTAATCTTTTTATTTCCTTTATTAATACCATAAGGCATAATATATTCACAAATTTATCATTTGTTGTAAGAATTTACTAACCAATTAATATATATCCCTTTATATATTCACAGAGAGGAACAATTATCTTTAATATACTATTATAACGTATAAACTTTGAAATGTCCTTGCGAGCCTTGAAGCAGGTTTTGAAATGACCAATTTTCTTTCACATGTTTAGAGATGTTTTCACATAGACTTGGCAAAGATATGGACCTTGACAAACCTGTTTATTGGCTATAAAAAGGCAGTAGTCATCAGAATGTCCTAAAAATCTCTAAAATGTTTATATTATGTGAAACATATCTAAAGAACACAGAGATAAATTGTTCCCTGGAGCAGAAGTAATTGTCTCTTAGAATTAATTTTATCCTCATGCAATAGGAACCATACTGTAATTTAGCAATTTTAGTTTGCATGAGAACATACTTATAGGTCAGTTTGATACATAAGTTCATGTAGACAGTGCACACGTGCACAATTATTTATAAGACAGATTTTAGGGGACTGGAGAGAGAGCTCAACAGTTAAGAGCACTGGCTACTCTTGCAGAGGATATAGATTTGATTCCCAGCACCCATATGAAGGTTAACAACTGTTCTTAACACTACACCCATAGGAATTCAATGCCCTCTTCTGACCTCCACAGGTATTGCACAACATGGGTGCACTTACATACATCCAGGCAATAAATTCACACACATAGAATAAAAATAATAATAATTACAATTTTTAAAAGATAGATTTTGATGTTGAGATTATGTCTCCTGGAATTTTTATTGTGAAAAGGAAACTTAACACAAGCATCTCCGACAAAGAATACATGGAGAAAGCAAAAGTAATTTGACAAGGCAGAGTTTACTTTAGTATAAGGGTGCTTTGCTTGGTCAGTAAGATACAGTTTAAAAGAATCTGCCTAAAGGGATTAGAGCGCCACTGTCCAGGCAGATTCAGAAAGGCACCATAACCTTTACTTAAACAAAAATTTTCCAGGGTGTGGTGAGATTAAAGGATTAGAATTCCCTAACATAAACCAAGTTCTAAGTTTTACAGAGTTTGAAAGCAGAGACTGATGTTTAATATTTCTCACGGGGTGAGGTGCCTTTACATATGAAACCAGCAGAGTGCCCCTTGTCTAAGCTATTATCATTATACTAATCAGAGGCGTCAGGAATGACAGTAAAGGAAACATCAAAATTTCAGGTTAAGTATAAAGTTTAAAACTAGTTACTCCAAACACTTTGCAGTTGTCTGATTTTGTCTCAGGCTGTTCTGTTGAAGGCAAAAAACTATCTCAGGCCATCTTGGGAATTGGTTTTTATGATATGCCCCAGAAGAAGTCATGTGGTACTGTGTCTGACCCAGGTGCCAGACTGTGGATGAGTCTAGGAGATTTCCAGAACATCTCTGGCCAGAAAAAAATAGAAGCAAAGGAACTTGAAGTGCTTAGCTACCAAGGTAGGCCATACAAGGCACAGATGGGTAACTCACCAGTAATGGTCTAAGATGAATCCTACCAAGAGTGTCCAGAAACCTCAAAAGTGACTGAGACACTGCTGCCACATGGTCATTCCTTGGAATCTGGGGAGATCTCCTAAGTTCTCAGAGACTCCCATTAAAACCGAATCAGGTTTCTGTCACTGAAGGAAGTTTTAGGAAGAGCTAGTATAAAGGCAGTAATGCAGAGTTAAGCATGTAAGCTCTCCAGGGCAGAAAATTGGGAGATACATCCAATTGAGCACACAATCCTCCTGGAAGAAAAGCAGTTCCCCCCAAAAGAAGGCCACAATCCACCCACATACAGAGCCCTACTTTAGGAGACAGATCACAATGGACACAATCAGAGAACAGATGAGAGAGGAAGACCAGTGCGAGAGTTCATCCCCATTAGTATGTTCTGAAGATGAGTTTACATACTAATCACACTTACAACTACCTGGAATTTGGTTTTCTCAAACCAGTTTTTCATTTGTTAGATCAGACGTGGGAGAATTGTCCATAGAAAAAGGAAAGGAAAAAAAAAATCACTGCTGGCAAATTTTAACAAAAAAAATGGTCAGAATCAAACAGGCCTTCAGAGGTCTGAAAAAAAAGCACACTGAATATCAAAACCAAAATACTTTCAAAGCAAGAAAACTAAAGCTACCTTAAAGCAAGCAGCACTTTGAGGGCCTGGAGAGATGGTTCAGCAGTTAAGAGTACTGACTGCCCATGTAGAGAACCCAGTTTTGATTCCCAGCACCTACATGGAGGCTAACAAATGTCTGTAACTCTAATTACAGAGAAATCTGATGTGCTTCTCTGACTTCTGTGGGCATTGCATGACACCAGTACACTTACACATATCCAGGCAATACACTCATACACAAAAAACAAAAATAAAATAAATAAAAAATAAGCACTTGGAAAGCAAACCAAAACCAAAAGTTAACCAACAAATAGAATCCTTAAACAGACAGTTGAGGTGCTCTTTTGTGTAAATAATTAGCATTTAAAAGTTGTGTGAAACATATAATCAACCTAGATACACTGTTTAATAGATTTAAAGATGTTTAGAGCACCCAAGTTTATAAAACCTTTGAATGCATCATTAAAATTTTCCATATTTGTAAATCTGTACATGTGCATTTTAATTGGGAATGCCAAAAAGAAAAATAAAGCCAATAATTATGTGCACAATAAGAGAATGAAAAAAAAAACTGAAGTGACCTGTTTGTTTAAAAAATTGTTTTGATGAAAACAACTTATGGTGATTATCACAGACACACGTGATGGAATTATATGAGATCTCAACACATGAGAAGACTTAAAGGTGTATATGACGTAATGACATGAAAACTAGGTGTACCCAAAACATAATAATCTACAAACTTGATTAGGCTGAGTTTTCAAGTAGGCACTCATCTTTTAAATCAAAACAAGAGAACACCTACTCCATAACTTTTTGACAGCTATGGAGAAGTGTTTCCTACTCTTCTGGTAAATATGTGGTTAATTTTAGGGTTTGAGTAGCTTCCATCTGGACTCAGGGATTCTCCTCCAGCATGGCCTTATATCAAGCCACCTGATTTACCAGAAAGTTCTCAATTTGGAAGGTTTCATTTTGATGCCATAATCTCCTTCATACTCTAAAGTTGGCCAGCGTCATCAGGAAGACAATCTGGGTCTAACACGTGGACTTAAAGGAACAGAATTTGAAATTTTATATGTGACAAGCATGTATGTAGTGTGTGCACAGGAGGGGTTGGAAAGTGCTAGTCTCTCATTCAAGTGTTTGCCTGATCAGTTTCCTTGCAGCAATTTACAAGGTCTAACTTTAGGATCACACATAAATGACCCGTGCTTGGTCACCTCCTATTACAGGAAGTGAATGCCTGTTTAAGTGAACTTACCTCACTGAAAATACAGGTTGAGGGCCCTCTCAGATTCCATAGCTACACAGTTGTGGATCCATTACTTTCATTCTCACATACACACATAATCATTCAGAGTTTAAGATAGTTGTTCCCTAGCTATTGCCGTTAAATTCTAGTTTTACCTAAATGGGGCCAGTACACCTTGGAATTACATCAAGGTTTAATTGTGGACACCTTTCCTGCCTGGTCTATGGAATTCTGTCAAGACATTTTATGAAACCTCCTGTGGGTGACCAGCCCATGCCTGGTCCTATCTGTTGACCCTAGGTCACTTACCGTGTCTGGATGTCCACCCTGTTTCTCTGTCTGGCTTTACCTTTTGAGAGTTTCTGTCAGGGCCTCACAGTCCCCTTTGCCCTCCTGGAAGGAGACCCCAGAAATCCTTTGAGGGTTCTCACTTAACTGTTCCAGGGGTTGTAGACAGGCTGCATGGTCTAGGGGTGGCAGCCTCTATAACAAACAGGGGTATGGCAGCTTGATCCTGAAATGTTTAGGATCTTCAGTCAGGAGAACAACAGCCAGCTCAGGTGAAGGAGACAGAATTTATTTATACAAGAGTGCTCACACTTGGTTCATTCCATAATAATGCCAGCCCCTAGTTCCATTTGTAGGGAACATTATAGTTTACTCATATGTGAGATTTTAAGCAAGGAGGTAGTGCATACATGGTAATTAAGCAAGTGGTTACACATAAACATATGGCTACAAATGATTACAAGATGAAAGATCACAAGAATGTAGCAGTTTGGTGATAGATGAAGACTAGAGATGAACCAGGTCAATAGGAAGAAAGCACCAGGACACAGATAAAACTTCAGCACGATAGAGTTTATTTCACACAGGACGGATTCCCTTCTGGGGAATGAAAATGTCAGCTCACAGTTTGTGAGCTGGGGTCTTTATAAGGGGGAATTTATGGGGGTACAAAAGAAAGGAAGGTATATTTTTTAAAAAAATAAGGGGGGGGGGCAAGGAGAGGAGGACTTGTCAGAACAGCTTCAGTTAAAACCTGCCCCCTTCCATCTGTCAGCCAGGATCTGTGTCAAGAGCTGTCTGTTTACCCTTTTAAGATCAAAGGGAAAACCTGCTGTGATGAAGCGACTCCTGGGGTCTCTGGTCAAAAGGTGGAATCTGTTTATCTTGTCTTCCAAGATCATCAAAGGGAAAGCAAGCTGCCTTTGGCCAAAAGGTGCAGAAAAGTCTATTTCTCTTGACTTCAAAGACCAGGGTGCTTATCAACTTGGTTCCTGCTTTCTCAGGGGCTGGTGAACCCATGAGGCCCTGTTTGGGGTGGAGGCTGCTGTAGATCGAAACCCTAACATTCCAGCCTTTTGTGTCATAGGATGGGAGCGCTGTTGTACCTTGCTACTTCCTGTTGGACAAGGTCTACATGGGGGATGGATTAGGGGTTGATTAGATAGTGGAGGTTCCCTCCTCATTTATCTGAACAGAGCCTTCAATGGTTGACAGGTGCTCATATACATGTGGTGGGGGGAGGAAAGTAACAAATGATTAAAATTATTGTGAGTTAGTTTTTGGATTCAACATGAATATATTTGAAGAGGCAAGGAACAATGGTTAGCATCAAGGTAATAGCTTTT
>NW_008339516.1:1182115-1189184 GCF_000622305.1 Nannospalax galili | reverse complement strand
GGCTTCCTCCCCCTGGCTTTCTCCGGTCATTTTTTTTTTTTTTTTCCTTTTTTTCCCTTTTTTTTTTTTTTTTTTTTTTTTTTTTTTCTGCCAAGGCTGGACTGGACGGTGATGGAATCAGGATTTATTTTTCAGGCATTTTGATAGCAGTTGGAGTGGATAAAATTAGTGTCAGTTCCCTCTCAAAGGCTTCTAAGTAAGAGGAGAAAACAAATTCAGCCATCATTTAATTTTTTAGTCTAGAACAATAGTAGGTTGTCTCCCTTAGCTGTAGGTGGGCACTACAGTATTACAGACCAAGATTTGAATTCTTTTATTGAATTTTATTTTCTTATTACAAACAAAATCATCAATGAGAGATAATTGTCTAAATAACATAAGAACTTAAGTCTAATGTCTGGGTTGTATAATCCCTTGAACTCTTAAATATACTAATGACTTTAATTTTTGGTTATACTTTCCTTTTGGGTGTTTAAGACCATACTGTTGGCCCAAATAAACCAATTTATTTTTACTCTTAAGATTGTATAGGATTTGGTCCTCAGGGGTCATGTGGGTTTGGGGGGATCCCCTGGGTCCTCAGGCTTTTCTTTTATCAATTCCACCTATGTGAAGATAAGTCAAAAGCTCCTGCTTGACTGGGGCTTCACTTGGAAGCATGGAGGAAATGTTTCCTCTGTATTGACCCTCCTCTTTGTAGACAGGACACTGGTTCAAGTCCATCTTCTGCGGTCTCCAGACTGGCCTCCCTGAACAAGAGGACAGGTGACTCACCACAGTTACAGGACATTTCAAGAGATGCTCCATAGCCCCCTGAAACTTGTTTTGCCTTGGAGGGGCAAGGAACAAAAAATTTTCCCTTTAAGTCACACTGACCAGATTTGTATAGGCCTCAAAGTCTGGCTATTAAACATCCAACAAGGTTAGTTACACCCATCTGGTACTTTTAATTACCATGTGCTAGGTAGATAAAGCTTGGGCAACATTCTTAAATAAACCTTCACTAGTCATCCTTAGCCTAGTTGACTAGCTATGACCGTAGAAATTATAAGATTATCTATATATTATCTTTGTCTCATTTTAAATTTATAGAAACATTGTGGGTAGGTGCAATGGGGTATGACTGAGGTGGGGTTCAGAGGGAAGAATAGAAAGAGGGTCAGTAGAAAACTCATTCCTGGATTGGTGTTAAGGGAGGGTTCCTTGAGATTTTCAGTTTAAGAGGCTTGATAGTGGCCTGGTACTTGCAGTGTTGCTTGGACAGTTTAAATTTGGAGAAATGAATACAACCAGGTTGTCCCAAGAGCTTGGCTACTGTTGGGGTAGACAGGATCACCAGATGAGAACCAATGCAGCTAGAGGGTTTCCTTCACTCTTTTCTGTTGGGTGTGAACCTGCAGGTAGGCATGATCTCCAGGTTGAAGTAGGTGGTTAATTTGGCCTTTAGAAGTCAGCATGTTCCCTGAGTAGTTTTCTTAGAAGAGTGAAGTCAGGTAAATAGTCATGTAGAGGGGAGGGATGCTAGAGTAAGAGTTTGTTAAGAAGGAACGGTCTTCCATACATAAGTTCGAAAAGACTGAGGAAGGAAGGAACCCTTGGGATGGCTCTTAGTTTGGTAAGGGCAAGGAGCAGAAGAGTTACCCAGGATTGGTGTAACTCTAAGGAGAGTTTAGTAAGGTGGTCCTAAAGAAGGGAGTTAGCATGTTCCACCTTCCCTGAGGATTGAGTGTGGTAGGGGATATTTAACCTCCAGGTTATTTCCAGGGACTGAGAGACTGTCTGAGTTACTTTGGAGATCAAGCCAGGATCATTATCTGACCTGGTTCGATCTCAGGTTCCGGCACCATATGATAGATGAAGTCAAGAGATGAACCAGGTCAATTCGGGAGAAAGCACCAGGACATAGATAAAACTTCAGTGGGATAGAGTTTTTGTATGGGACAGATTCCCTTCAGGGAAGGGAAAATGCTAGTCCACAGGTTGTGAGCTGGGTCTTTATAAGAGGGGCTTCAGGGAGTGCAGAAGGCAGGAAGATATATTTTTTAAAAATTAGGTGGGACAAAGCAGGAGACAGGGACTTGCAGGACAGCTTCAGTTAAAACCCGCCCCTTCCATCTGTCAGCCAGGATCTGAGTCAAGAGGTGTCTGATTACCCTTTTAAGATCAAAGGGAAAACATGCTGTGCTGAAGCGACTCCTGGGGTCTCTGGTCAAAAGATGGAATCTGTTTATCTTGTCTTCCAAGATCATCAAAGGGAAAGCAGGCTGACTTTGGCCAAAAGGTGCAGTAAAGTCTGTTTCTCTTGACTTCAAAGACCAGGGTGCTTATCAACTTTGTTCCTCCATTCTCAGGCACTTGTAAACCCATGAAGCCCTGTTGGAGAGGGGATGGGACTGTTGTAGATTGAAACCCTAACATTTGGCAAACAAAGATTTCAATGGTCTGGTAAAAAAAATAATGAAGGGGGCAAAGGCACATTCCTGTTTACCTTCCTCATTCCTATTTCATCTCATACTATCTTGGGTCCTTCCACAGTCCAAAGTTCTTAGTAACCATCTTATTGTTGATGAGTTACCATCACAGGCTCAAACAGATGTTGGTGAACATTTTACTAGAATATAAAAGTAAAACCCTCAGTAATACAGGAGAGAAATAGCATCTCCTAGAGGTTTCTTAGTCTCATTCATAAAATAATTTAAGAATGAACTGAAATGGAAGCTTTAGGACAATTTTATTTAAATTTAAAAAATCCCCAGGGAAGGAAAGCTGGGAATCTCTGGATCTGACTTGAAAAAAAGAAAGGAAGTTAAACGGAAAACAGACATGAAACCATGAAGCTTTAAAGTCTTCAAAGCAGAGTATCAGCCACATGGCAGGGAGAAGGAAGCTTTAGAGAAAGAGTAAAGCAATACAAAGTGCTGGAGCAACTGGAAGTACCGGACATAGTATGCGTAGAAGAGGAATATGGAGAAGAAAAAGAGAGAATTCAGAAAATTGGGCAGGACTTATGGAGTGTCACATATCTGCATCCAGATTCACAATACATGCACTTGGGAGGGGAGTAGGATTCTGACCAAGAAAAGTTCACCATCTGAATAAGTTACTAAGTATTCTGCCCATCTTTTTAGCATAGCTTAATGTGAACCCACCTTCCTAGGGTTTGCTCCCCTAGTAGGTGATTGACCAGTTACTGGAAAGGTGGGTCTTTAGACAGATAGACTAGAGAGTTAGGATATATTTACAAGTTAATCTTATGGATATTTATGATGCTTTAGCGTTAAGGCAGACAAACTTAATTTCAATAGATGTCGAGAGGAGAACAGTGGAGGAAAGAAAGAAAATGCGATGCTGCTTGAGCTGTCATGGAGGTCAGACATGGTGGGCTTGCAGCAACATGGCAGGTAGCAGAACTTTAGAGAAAGAGTCATGAAACCAAAAACATTAGGGAAGGATCAAGTTTTAGAAAAATCATGTGTAGAAAAGAGATATAGGAAAGGAGAGGTTACACATTTCTGAAGAATTTTTTTCCAATGGAGAGTCTTAAGGACCTAAGGCTACTGATAAGTCCCAAAGTTTGCTTAGAAATTGCTTAACAATTTCCTGTTTCTATGTATAGTTCCTATGCCTGAAGAAGTTTAAATTCCTGAGCACAACCAGAGAAATGCTTCAGGGTAAAATGGTCAAAAAGGAGGAAAATACATAAAACTGCCTCTGGCCAATGCTGTTATATAAATGGCCCTGCCAAGCAGACTGGGGTTACCAAAGATGCCTCCAGATGGTTTCACACCTAATGAGTTGCAGCCTAGTCAGCTAAGCAGTTTTGCTTTTGGCTTTGCTTAGTTGCTCTTTAATTAATGGTTCATTTCAGCAGGGTCATACAAGCAACTGACTTAAAACACAATTGGAAAACGTGTAAAAGTGTGCTGCTCTGTTTTCAGCACTCTTCTTTCATCACAATCCCATCACCTTAGTTGCCAAAAAATAGATAAATCCAATATAATCACTTGCCTTCAATTCTCTTTGAAACTTCCAGAGTAATTTCTTTTATTTCAAATTATTTAACTGTGCTTTTACAACTTAATAGTATGTCCTTGCTTGACACTTTGATTTTTTCATTGAATGATGTATTTTGGTAGTCTTCACTTATTCTCACATAAATAACTCCCTTTTTCTATTTCTGAATATGTGCATATAAAGTTCTAAAATGTATTTGTTCTACAATTATCACAGGGACATAGAAGTTGCTTTTACAAAAATCAGTGACTCTCAGTTGGTCCTGAGATCCTGTTAGGGTCCATGACTTGGTGGGTCTCTTCAGGAGAACAAATGCATGAGTAGGGAGATGCAAAAATCAAGCACAGTTTTATTAGGCCAGCTAGCTGGGGCCGACCGTCCTTCCAAGACACGCAGGTCTGGTTGGAGCAATCGACCCCGAGGCAACTTCAGGTAGAGATTATATAGGCTCCCACAACCGTTACACAAAAGTCCGCACTTATACAACCAATAGTTTCAAACAAGCATTTCATAAACCAATAACTTCAAAACAAGAAAATTGTTACAACTCCCTTCAGGTGTCTCAATCGGGGAGGGATGGGTGGTATGTGCCTGGCACAACCCTTCCCTGTTATCTTGTGTAAGCAGACATGCCTACGTGACACGACACAGATCAGACAGGTCAGGCTCCGGGGGCTGCAGCGCTTGCCCCTATCTCCGGATGCCTGTGTCTCCAGTTGAGTTAATCAGTTACAAGCAGTAAATTCAAATAAGTAAATTCAAGCAGTAAATTCAGACAAGCAGTAAATTCCTCTTTCCCTAACATTTCCCCCCTTTTTCTAGATCAGACTGAGGAATCTTCCTCAGCAGTATCTAAGGCTTGGTATTTCTGGTGAAGGACCAAGAGATGGACAGTATTGATCTTTTCCTGAACGAGCCTTAGTAGACTATTTATTATGCAGGGGCCAGTTGTGACTAATAGCAGTAGGATGATTACAGGTCCTGCGACAGCTGCGAGGAGAGTTGTAAACCATGGTCTATGCATAAACCAAGACTTGAGCCAGCCTTCATTACTTTCACACTCCTTGCGCCTCCTCTCCAGGTCTTTTTTTAACTTGGTCAAAGATTCCCTGACTGTGTCTTGTCTACGTAGAAACAGCATTCTTCTTTTAAAGCTGTGCATAGAACGCCCTCCTTTAAAAACAGGAGATCCAAGCCCCTTCTGTTTTGTAGGACCACCTCCGATAAGGAAGTGAGAGATTGCTCCAGGTCCGACATCATCTGCCGGAGCTGTTCCAAGTCCCTGTCTATTGCTAGCCTTAGTGCTGTTGCGTTACTAGGGCTGCGATTCCTGTCCCTGCTCCAGCTATCCCCACGGAGAAGAGAGCTCCGATGGTTAAGGCAGTGATGGGCTCCCTCTTCTTTCGGAGTGGACTCTGTTTTTCCTCCCAATAGGAGAGGAGGGATTCATGAGAGTGGTATGAAAGATGGGGCCAAATGGCCACAAGTACACAAAATTCATTATTAGCATTAAACACAGAGGTGGATAGGGCTGGGGTGAGGACCGTTTTTGAACAGAGCCACCAGCCTGAGGTGGGTATAATCCACTTACCCTGCTCCCATGGTGTGTTATTGCATGAGGAGCATAACTGGCTTTGGGATGTTGGAACTGTGCCTACACACGTGCCAGAGGCCGAGACCTGAGCAAGAGTAAGTCCCCATGGTCTCCCGTCCCAATAGGTGGGATGAGAGTTTTGAGAGTATAGGAACTATTTATCCCGATAGCCTCATTAAAGGGTGGGGATCCTGGGTAGCACAGCCAACATGGGTCAGTGAGAGAGGGAGTGGTATGATTAAGGGTTTCTACTACAGCTAGCACCATCTCCCACATAGGGTTGCTGGAAGTCTGTGGTTTCGCAGCCATCCCCGGCCTTTCCATGGCTGGGGCTGCTGATGTTGTTGTGGTGCCTGATGGCTTGAAGGTGGGCCTAGGAGACCCAGGTGGGGGAGGTTGGGGCCTCAGACAAGGGGTATTTAACACCGGGTTAGGTCCTACTGGTGACCTAACCACTGCCTCGACCTGGAGGTAGATCTGGAACAGGACCCCCCTCCGTGGCGTCTGGTAGGACATCAGGCCCCATGTCAGCCCATCTATCCACCTTTTATCATTTTTTTCCCTTTGAGGTAAAGGTGATTTTAACCAGGTTGGCCAGTGGAGATACTGTCCATTGGTTGTATGGAGAAGTAAGCCTCATATCAATCAGGTCAGGGAAAACCTCCCATCTCCACTGCCCATCATTAACTTCCACACAATTCCATTCAGCACAGTAGAGTCTATCAGCACCCCCACAATTGCGCCTCCATCAACCTGTCCAAAAACCTGGGCAAGCAAAGAACCCATTTGCCTGCAAAGCTTGGCGGTTGACTGTGGATGATGAGTCAACCAAAGCCCGTTTTTTCATATGATATTGTTCCTGGTGGTTTTTCTGGGGGAGGTAATAAAATTGCCCCAGTAGAAGTTCTAAGTCAACATACAGATCTGGCCACCATGTTCACAATGGGGCCATATAGGAGGTGCGGTTCCATTCCTCATAGGTGTCGCTGCTTCGCAGGTCCATGTCTGACGTACCAGTTGGTGGGGGTTGATGCTCCGAGCTCCCGCTGACACTACTGTTCTCTGGAGGGCCCATAACAGTGAGCTTATCAGCAGGAATCCCTTCATGTCCAGCTCAGATGTAGCCTTAAGGGATTAGCAGGATTTGGCCGCACCTCCCACTCCTTCACACAGGATTCTGGGTCCTTGAGAGGCAAGGCCTTCCAAACGTGGGTGTGGTGGACCCAGGGAGCGATGCCGTCGACGTTAAGGGGAGTGGGGGTGGTAAACAGTACAACATAAGGCCCCTTCCATCTGGGTTCAAGAGTCTTTACCTTGTGTCTTTTTACCCAGACCATGTCTCCTGGGACTATGCCATGTTCCGTGGTCGGAATTCTCTCACCCTCGTGATATGCTCTGATCAGGGGCCAAATTTCTTGCTGTACCTTGGCTAGGGCTTGCAACACATTTAAATAGTCGGGG
>NW_008339516.1:1158272-1170058 GCF_000622305.1 Nannospalax galili | reverse complement strand
AGATCTGGAACAGGACCCCCCTCCATGGCATCTGGTAGGGCATCAGGCCCCAAGTCAGCCCATCTATCCACCTTTTATTCTTTTTTCCCTTTGAGGTAAGGGTGATTTTAACCTGGTTGGCCAGTGGAGATACTGTCCATTGGTTGTATGGAGAAGTAAACCTCATATCAATCAGGTCAGGGGAAACCTCCCATCTCCACTGCCCATCATTAACTTCCACACAATTCCATTCAGCGCAGTAGAGTCTATCAGTACCCCCACAATTGCGCCTCCACCAACCCGTCCGGAAACCTGGGCAAGCAAAGAACACATTTGCCCTCAAAGCTTGGCGGTTGACTGTGGATGATGAGTCAACCAAAGCCCGTTTTTTCATATGATATTGTTCCTGGTGGTTTTTCTGGGGGAGGTAGTAAAATTGCTCCAGTACAAGTTCTAAGTCAACATACAGATCTGGCCACCATGTCCACAACAGGGCCGTATGGGAGGTGCGGTTCCATTCCTCATAGGCATCACTGCTTCACAGGATCCATGTCTGACATACCGGTTGGTGGGGGTTGATGCTCCGGGTTCCCGCTGACACCACTGTTCTCTGGAGGGCCCATAAGAGTGAGGTCATTAGCAGGAATCCCTTCATGTCTGGCTCAGATGTAGCTTTAAGGGATTAGCAGGATTTGGCCACATCTCCCACTCCTTCACACAGGATTTCAGGTCCTTGAGAGGCAAGGCCTTCCAAACGTGCCTGTGGTGGACCCTGGGAGCGATGCCGTCGACCTTAAGGGCAGTGATGGTGGTAAACAGTACAACATAAGGCCCCTTCCATCTGGGTTCAAGAGTCTTTACCTTGTGTCTTTTTACCCAGACCATGTCTCCTAGGACTATGCCATATTCCGTGGTCGGAATTCTCTCACCCTCGTGATATGCTCTGATCAGCGGCCAAATTTCATGCTGTACCTTGGCTAGGGCTTGCAACACATTTAAATAGTCGGGGGATGACTTCTCTTCCCCCGGGGGCTGAGCTCGCCGGGTTATTGGTGGAGGGGCCCCGTACATTGTCTTAAAGGGGATTAGACCATGCACATAGGGGGAGTTCCGAACACGGAAAATGGCCAAGGGGACGAGGGTCACCCAGGCACCGCCAGTCTCTATTACCAATTTAGAAAGGGTCTCCTTTAATGTCCGATTCATTCTTTCTACCTACCCAGAGCTTTGCGGGTTATATGCACAATGTAACTTCCAATCTGTTCCCAAAGCTTGGGCTAGTCCCTGAAGGACCATTTTCGGAACCTATAGCCTCAGGGATCCCATATCTAGGGACTATCTCCTCTATTAATTTCTTTGCTACCATCTGGCTAGTCTCATGTTTGGTTGGGAAAGCCTCTACCCATCCTGAAAAGGTATCCACCATGACTAGCAAATACTTGTACCCATACTTTCCTGGCTTTACCTCGGTGAAGTCTATCTCCCAACTTCTTTCTGGGGCCCTCCCCCTCTCCCAGGTAACTGTCAGGTGGAGCTCCTTTGGGGCTGGTCTTAGCTTTGCACAGCTCTCGCATCCCCCAGTGATCTCATGCGTTCTGGTGTGGAAATAGCAATTGTGCATTCTGTAAAAGACTGAGCAACTTCTTCCAACCTAGATGGGTGGATCTGTGTAGGTTGGTGAGCATGTATTTTCCTAGTACTTCTGGTAAGATCAGTCTACCTTCCCAGTCCCTACTCCAATCTCTCTCCCCAGGCTTTTCTCCTGGAGCTTTTTTTCTTATCCACTCAAGGTCCCGTGGGGAATAGTCAGGTCTGGGGGGTAGGGTGGGTAGTTCAGGTATGGGTGCCTCTAGAGCTGCCAGCACAATGGGGTCTAAGAGAGCTACCCTCCTGGCCTCTGCATCAGCAAAGTTGTTACCAATGGCCTCAGAAGTCTTTCTGGACTGGTGCCCAGGCACATGCATAACCGCCACCACCCTCGGCTTTTCCATGGCTGCTAACAGTCTTTGGACTTCCTGCAAGTTCTTCAGCTCCTTTCCTTCTGCAGACCAGAATCCTCTCTCCCAGTAGATTGTGCCATGAACATGCACAGTGCCAAAGGCATACCTGCTATCCATGTGGATGTTGGCTCGCTTGCCTTCTGCTCTCTCTAGTGCCTCTCCGAGAGTAATAAGCTCTGCCTTCTGTGCTGAGGTGCCAGGGGACAGGGCTGTGCTCCAAATGACTTCCCCCTTGTGCATCACTACCGCTGCTCTGGCTCTTCTGGCCCCAGCCCGCACAAAGCTGCTTCCGTCTGTATACTTTCCCCTCGTGCATCACTACTGCTGCTCCGGCCCTTCTAACCCCATCCTGCACGAAGCTGCTTCCATCTGTATGCCAGTCTAATTCACTAGCTGGCAGTCGCGTGTCTCTCAAATCTGCCTGTACCTGGATGATTTCAGAGAGAACGTCTCTACAGTCATGGATGGGGGTTGACAGGTCTGGGTCTGGCAGGAGAGTGGCAGGATTCAGGGTCACTGGGGCCAAGAAGGTGATTCAAGGAGAGTCCAGCAGGAGCCCTTGGTAGTGGGTGAGCCTGGCATTTGTCTTCCATTTCCCTGGAGGGTGCCTGAGAATCCCCTCCACAGTATGCTGTGCTGTCACCCTCATGTCCTGGCCAAAGGTCAGCTTGTCAGCTTCCTTTACCAGTAGGGTGATAGCTGCCAAGATGCACAGGCAAGATGGCCATGTCCCGAGGCCACTGGGTCCAGCTTCTTGGACAAGTAGGCCACAGGTCTCTTCCATGGGCCTAATTGCTGGGCCAGGACTCCTTTGGCCACTCCCTTCTTTTCATCTATGAACAGAATGAAGGGCTTTCCTGGGTCTGGTAGCCATAGGGTGGGAGCCTGGAGAAGAGCTTCTTTTAGTCTGTTAAATGCTTCTTGCTGTTCCTGACTCCACTTCCAATCCAGTCCTCCTTTGGTGGCTTCATACAGTGGATGGGCTATCTCTGCATACCCTGGGATCCAGAGCCTGCACAACCCAGCTGAGCCAAGGAATTCCCTCACTCCCTGGGGAGAGGAGGGCACAGGAATGGTAAGGATAGTCTGTTTTATGGCTTGTGTCAGCCATCTGGCTCCTTCTGCTATCCTGTACCCCAAGTAAACCACTGACCTCTGGAAGATGTGTGCCTTTTTGGTGCTGGCCCTATATCCCAGGCTGCCAAGTTCAGCCAACAGGTTCCTCATAGCTTCCATGCACTCTTCACGGGTTGCTGTAGCCAGCAACAGGTCATCCACATACTGCAGCAGAGTCACGTGGGGGTGCCTGTTGCAGAAGGGCTCCAGATCTTGGCTTAGTGCCTCATTGAACAAGGTGGGAGAGTTCTTAAAGCCTTGTGGCAGTCTGGTCCAGGTGAGCTGTCCTGTCTTCCCCCTCCTGGTTCTTGCCACTCAAAGGCAAACAAGGGCTGACTGACTTCAGCAAGAGGGACACTGAAGAAAGCATCTTTCAAGTCTAGGGTGGTATACCACACATGAGATGGTGGCAGGTGGCTAAGTAGGGTGTATGGATTGGGCACCGTGGGGTGAATGTCCTCTACCCTTTCATTTACCCTTTGCAAATCCTGCACCGGTCTGTAATCTCCACTGCCAGGCTTTCTCACAGGAAGCAGGGGTGTATTTCATGCTGATTGGCAGGGTTTAAGGATTTTTACTTCTAGCAGTCTATGGATGTGAGGCGCTATTCCCTTCCTAGCCTCTTCTGGCATCGGGTACTGCCGGACCTGAATGGGCAGGGCCATGGATTTGAGTTGAACCACAACCGGGGGCAGGTGCTTAGCGAGGCCAATTCCCCCGGCTTCAGCCCCAGCAGAAGGGAACTCCTGCATCCAGGAGCTCATGTCTTCCTGGCCCCCCTTTTCTAGAGCTGCTGGGAATAGGCGATATTCATCAGCCAGAGATAAAGACAACACATGTACTGGCTGCAGGGGCTGTCCTTCTGAGTCCATGACTTTTATCCCTTTAGGCTCAAAATGGATATGCGCCCTGATCTTGGTGAGTAAATCTCTAACCAACAAAGGTGCGGAACTCTCGGGCATGACCAGGAAAGAGTGGGAAACCTAATGCCTTCCCAAGTCCACTTTCCTGTTGGTGGTCCAGGTGCACCTCTTAGTTCCTGTAGCTCCTTGGACTATGCTTGTGCGTCCTGGATTTAGAGGACCGTGAGCTTGATTGAGAACTGAATATTGTGCCCCAGTATCTACCATGAACACAATGGGAGTCCTCTACATGCACAGAATTACCCAAGACTCCGGGAAGGGTGCCGAGCCTCGTCCCCATCAGTTTCCTTCTCCCAGGTGGAGGATCCTGATAGGGCTCCCTCCTCCCTGTCTTCCTCTCCTTTGTGGGCACTCTCTCTTCCAGTGCCCATATCTTTTGCACAGTGTGCACTGTTCCTGCCCTAGTTTAGATGGGCAGGGTCCTGCTCTCCGAGGCAGCTCAGGGCTCCCTTTCACTCTGGCCAAGAATATTCTGGCCATCTCCTCCCTCTGCTTCTTGTTCTCTTTTCTTTGAAATTCTCTGTCCTCTTTCCTATTTTTATCCTGCATCTTCTGTTCCTCCTTTTTTAGCCTCTCTTCCCTGTCCTCCAGAGACTCCCTAGCATTAAAGACCTTCTCTGCCTGTTGCAGCATCTCCCTAATAGAAATCTCCCTGAGATCATCCCGCTTATGGAGTTTTCTCCTGATATCAGAGGCTGCCTGGTTAATAAAAGAGAAGACTACAGCTGACCTGTGTTCCTCTGCCTATGGGTTTATAGGGGTATATTGCATATAGGCATCAAATAGCCTTTCCAGACACATGGCTGGGCTTTCAGTTTCTCCCTGAACAATTGTTTTTACCTTAGCCAGGTTAGTGGGCCATCTTGCAGCCACCTGGAGCCCAATCATCAGTGTCTGGAAGTAGACCCGGAGGCACTCCCTACCTTCTGCCATCCCCAAATCCCAGTTTGGGTGTGTGAGGGGGAATGCCTCTTCAATGGCAGGCTGAAGGGTAGTGGGCCTCCCATTTTCTCCAAGGACGTTCTTCGTGGCTTCATTCAGGATGACAGGTTAGTGGGCCATCTTGCAGCCACCTGGAGCCCAATCATCAGTGTCTGGAAGTAGACCCGGAGGCACTCCCTACCTTCTGCCATCCCCAAATCCCAGTTTGGGTGTGTGAGGGGGAATGCCTCTTCAATGGCAGGCTGAAGGGTAGTGGGCCTCCCATTTTCTCCAAGGACGTTCTTCCTGGCTTCATTCAGGATGCGTTCTCACTCTTCTGTTGTGAAGAGGGTGCGAAATAGCTGCTGGCAGTCATCCCACGTGGGACAATGGGTGTACATAATGGATACTACCAAACTTAGGGTCTTCAGAAAAGGGAGGATTTTGGGTCCTCCAATTGTAGAGATTGCTAGAGGAAAAGGGCCAGTATTGATACTGCTGAACTCCATCTCGGCCACCGACCTTTTGGACCAACAGAACTGGCACAGCTCCTCCTGTGGTGGAGGATGGAGTTTCCCCCACTCGGCCCCTGTTTCCCTGAGACCCTAACTGCATCCCTCCCACCTCCCCAGGTCGCCTATCTTCTCCTGTACAGGAGTCTGGGAGGGGGCAAACACTGGATTCCCATGGGGACCCCTGGCTCCATCCCCCCCTCCATAGGCCACCTCAGCTTCTCCTCCTTGTGGAGCTGCATAAGGTAGCAGCTGTTCAACGGGCAAAGGGGGGTAGAGGGGGGAGCTCTCAGGGAGAACTGGCGGAGCACTAGGATCCCCGCCTCTGCGACTGGAGGACTTCAATCCTTCCTGGGTGACCATGATGGAGACTTTTGGTGGGCAAGCATGAGGCTTTCTCACCAAGAGGGGCCTTAACCAGGATGGGGGATCCTCTGCCAGATTCTCCCACAGAAGGATATAGGGGAGTTGATCCGGGTGGCCCTCTAGGTCAGGCAGGGTAATGACATCCTTGACATTGCCGATGGTGTCCAGGGAAAGGGACCCCTGGTTCGGCCAACCTACTCCAAAGGTGGGCCATTCAGTTGAGCAAAAAGTGCCAAACTTACCCTTCCTGATGCTGGGGCCCAATTTCAAGGCCCGCTCCTTCACCTCCGAGAAATGAGAGAGGATTAAACCTTTAGGAGTGGCCTGAGTCTGGCCCATGGTGGAGGTCACAGAAGAGAGAAAGAGAGAGATGAAAAGGGAGAAGTGAAGATGCCACTCTAAACAATGATGGCCAGTGGGTGTGCTTGTGGACGGGTGCCTGTCGTTGCCCAGTTTTTCTTCTGCGGGGGACGTGAATTTATCTGGGATTCATGCCTGGGACCCCCTTATCCTTTCATGGGAGTCTTTCAGTGGCAGGTGCCCTAATGGCTTTTATTTGCCCGACCCGTGCCCGCGGGGCTTTCTCAGTGGCTGGAGAGAGGGATGAAGAGGAGAGGGAGATACAGATAAAGGGTCTTGTCTCCACCCATGCGGGCAGTCGGGGTCTGCAAAGAGGGCTAAGAGCCTTTGGCTGACATCAGGGAGTAGCCCTGATCAGAAATCCTCAATTGCTCTTTCGCCTTTAAAGGTGCCACGTGAAGATTTAGACTGAGAATAAAAGGAAAGAAAAGGAGGAAGGGGAGGTTTAAAATAGAGAGCGTAGAAAAAATACAAAATCAGATCCCCACCTAGTAAGACAATTAGCACAACCATCAAGCATGCGCACCACATTGAATCACACTCGTGCAGATCGGTCTTCCTTTCACTCAGACACACGCTGCACTCACCACTCTCACTTTCAGGATCCCTGAGACTTCTCGTGATTCTCCCAACTGGCGCCCACTCGGACTGCCTCAGACTGACCAGCTCGATTTTTTCCTCCTCAGGCGCCAGATTTGATGGCAGGCTTCCTTCCTAGGGCCGAGACACTCGGACCCTAGGGCCAGGGCTGATTACCTGGACTTTCACCTAGGTTCCGGGACTCGAACCCAGACTTCCTCACTCAGGATTTGAGACTAGACACGAGATGGCGACTCTCGCTTTATTCTGGATTTTACAGACACGAGGGCACGACCCTCGAATTACACTGCCCTGTCCAGAGAAAAGAAACTCTGCCTCCATTCGTCCTTTGTTCCCCCAGAAGCCCCCCCCCCGGAATCCCAGACGAGCCCCCAAAATGTTAGGGTCTGTGACTTGGTGGGTCTCTGTCCCGACCCGCAGGACAGTCAACGTAGGTACCTGGAGGGAGGAGAGGGGACGGAAAGGGACAAGTGATGCGAAGAATGGAGACAAGACAGGCTTTCTGATCAAGTCTCATTTATTGAACATCCACACAAAGTTTTTATAGTGAGGGAAAAGGGGGAAGTTGGCAGGGATAAATTCATTGAGGCAGAGCAGTTCAATTAACAGAACAATTATGATTACACCACACCAATTGATCACAGAGTAAATTCCATAGTAACACCACAATTCTACATAGCAAGTTGTAAATCAATTAAGAGGTTACACTTGTATGATTACAGAATAATACCAAGGTTTCTTAGCAATTACATGAGAAATGAGGGAGTGTCTCAAGCGGTAAGTGCCTGAGTTAGAATAACATGTTTTCATGAGGCTTTCAAGTATAGTCATCTGGTTAATCTCAAACCAGGCCAGCCTTGATGTCTGAAAAACAGCTTTTCCAGGAATCAGGTCTTGCTATTTCCTGGGGTAGGGGCCTACAGCTCCCAACAGGTCTCCTCAGGAGAACAAATGCATGAGTATGGAGATGCAAAAATCATGCAGAGTTTTATTAGGCCAGCTAGCTGGGGCCGACCATCCTTCCAAGACACGCAGGTCTGGTGGAGCAATTGACCCCGAGGCAACTTCAGGTAGAGATTATATAGGCTCCCACAACCATTACACAAAGCCCATGCTTATACAACCAATAGTTTCAAAGCAAGCATTTAACAAACCAATTACTTCAAAACAAGAAAATGTTACAACTACCTTCAGGTGTCTCAGTTGGGGAAGGGTGGGTGGTATGTGCCTGGCGCAACCCTTCCCTGTTATCTTGTGTAAGCAGACATGCCTACGTGGCACGACACAGATCAGACAGGTCAGGCTCCAGGGGCTGCAGCACTTGCCCCTATCTCGGGATGCCTGTTTCTCCAGTTGAGTTAATCAGTTACAAGCAGTAAATTTAACCAAGCAGTAGATTCCTCTTTCCCTAACAATCCCTGATCTATGAATAAAAGCACAATAAAAAAATCTTGGCAGGTCTGGCTTCATTTTATTTCTTGTCTTTGTGCAGATTCCTTTATTCCTATTTTAATTTTAAATAGTAACTGTCAGATCACAAATAAAATATCACATATGTATGCAAATAAAATATCTACATGTGTATGCAAATTACAGCAAATTGTTGATACAAAAGGGTGACTCACCTCAAAAGGAGTAAGAGGTATTTATTCTGGAGCCAAATGTGATTGACCATGGCCTGGCGAAAACAGATTAAGGTTTCTCTGAATTCCATGCTCCTTGTATATGTGTGCTATGTATGCATGTAAGTGCACAGGTGTCATGTAGTACCTGAAGAGACAAGAGGAGGGCATCAGATCCCCTGGAATTGGAGTTATGAATGATTGTTAACCATCATGTGAGGTGCTGGAATTCAAACTCTTCTTCAAAAGCTTATGCTCTTAAACACTGCACCATCTCTCCAGCCCCTTAAAACACATTTTAAACACAGATATTAAGCATCGTGGTAGGTGTTAAGAAAATAAGACACTCAGGGAACAATAAGTCACATCTAAGTATAAATGTGAGCATCTCAACAGAGATTCAAGATCAAGTGTTTCAGAAACAGTAGTCATGCAGAGCATCTTGGTGATTCTCTTACTCTTCTCTTACTGGTTATTTTACTACAATTAGACATTAATTACATTAGCAAACATAAATCTACAATCTATTGTCATGACCTTCACCTTGCAGTTCATAGCAACATCTATGCCGTCATAAGTTTCTGGTGACAAACCAATGTGTGATTCCACCAAAGTGAACAATAAATCAATTTTTCCAATTAAATATTTTGAGTAGCTGAAAAAAAAACTGTAAGAATGTGATACATATAATCTGAAACATTAACATCTGAGCAAATAAAACATTTATAGCCCAAATTTAATTACCTTATATTAAACCAAAAATTTTTAAATGAATTCCTACAAGTTTTTAAGGAATTTCAAATTTTCTTATTTTATATAATGTGATAAGTAAATTCTTTTTTGCTCTAGGGATAAGGAGAGAGCTTAATTGTCAGTTACTGTTTTAGGTGGGGCAAGCTTAAAGATGGTTCCACTTATTTGCCTAATGGGCTAAAACTTTAGTGAGAAGTTCCATCCCAAGTGCATTGTTAGTGACAAAATAAAGCATCTCTTAATCCGTATTTACTATAAACATATTTATGTCATGAAATAAGTAATAAAACTTGTATTGGTAACATTTCATTCCTTATCTGTTCTCAAGGGCATGCCTTTATGATAGGGCTTATTTATTCTCCTCCTCTTGGTCTCTAAGATAGGAGGACAGAATATCTCAGAAGTTTTCCGAAGCCAGCTTGAAGCTAAACAGGCTTGGGTCTGAAGTAGGAGGGTCAAATCTCCAGAGCCAGCTTCTTAATGAGTCAAATAGCATGTGACCATTTGTAAATATGCAATAAAGTCATTTGTTTATCTGTGAAACTTAATTTATCTTGTCTTTCGTAGGGAATGGGAATGGAAAAATGTCAGAATACTTGATTTTTAAGGGTCACTCTTTGATATTTCTAATTTTTTTATAAAGTCATGAGTACATGGAGGTTAAGACTTGCAATCAAGGAGAATCAAGTCAACAAAAGCATCTATCTTTAATAGTGCCTAACTTGAGTTTCTCTCTGGCCATATTTGGGGTAAACAGATGCTTGAAATTAGTTAGCTATCTGTAAATGGAGGCAGACAACCATAAAAACTTAATTACCATCTGTCCTGTATTGATTTTTACCATTAAAGGCATTTTAAAAATTTTTTCAGTTTAACTTTGTGGATTGTTTGGTCAAGCAGATGAAGCTTAGGGGTATCTTGTTGCTCCTCTGTAATTTGCTCTCCAGAGAACTTTTATTTGCCTTTCCTCCTGTGTGACCCTGAGGAATTTGGCCTTATCAGATTTAACTGCTTCTCACCTATAAGATGTGAATTTTCCTGTATCTCATCCTTCTTTATTTTCAACCATAAAGTAAGTAGAGTCTATTCAAATTAGTCACTCTTACCAATGTGACTATTTAATACCCTAAGACGCTAATCATTTTAAATTTACCTTAATCTTACTTTTTTGCCTGGTTAATATGATTTTGTCTGTGTAGACCCTAATGCTCATCAAACTTCAGGAGTAAATGGTGGATTACATGTATTGTGGATGTCAGTCAACATCTAATGTTTATAAGGTAAGGAACATTATGGCTCCCATGTGGATTAAATTGTTAAAATCCCCTTAAATGTTTACTTTGGCACATTTTGTTGAATTATTAATTTCTAGGCAAGCAAGATAGTGCTCTTTTAAAGAAGGCTATCAGTCTAACTCTCTGCACAATATAATTAATCTCAAGTAATCTTGGATTAAATACTTGTTATTTAGAGAACTTGGAAATAAAAAGAGTAGTACCTCAAAGAACACAGATAAAAGATGATTATCAATATGCTCACTCTCTTTAACCTATCAAAATTATTTTAACTGGAAATAAAATGAATTCAAAAGAAGCATTTTGACACAGATACAAAATAAGCAGAAAAGAAAAGAGTTTTGAGAAAGGAAGGATTATTCTAGCACAGAGAAAAACAAGCTTGGAGTTGCAAGACAGAAAAGGTTGCCATTATCAGGCTCTGCTAGTTTCTTCTATCCCCGATCTCTAGGGAAGGAGGCTCCATGGAATGCAGGAAAATTGGATTGAGGAAGTCAATGGAATTTTTTAAGACATATTTTCTATGGAAATATGACTTTTTCCTCTTGCTAAGTCTGTATATCTACTTTAATTTTGTTCCAAAGAGTTAAATGTTTCAGTTAAACTCTTTCTAAGCAGTAGTCTAACTGGTCACCATTCTTCTCACCAAGATTCTGAATTAAGTGTCCCATGGTTGGGATGGAAGGGAAAATGCTTGAAAATAACATTTAAAGCTTAAAAAATTTGCTTTGATTACACATTAATTCCAATTCTGTTAAGTAAATTTATTAATTTCCATGCAAGTGCACAAGATTGAGGAGATAAAGAGATCCCCACAGTGAAAGATGAAAGAAGAAAGTGAAACTGAAAGTTTGAGCACAGTGTTTGGCTGTTTACGCCTGGTAAAGAAGGAGATCAAAGCAAAAGTTAATAAATAATTATTAAAGCTTGTTGATACATGGTGTAAACAGTCATATGCTTGTTCTCATATCACATACACCCGTGTATGACTAAGAATGTTCAACAATGTCCTTTTTCCTTGTCAAATCTGCAGGCACCTCCAGGGCAAGGGATGAAGGAAGCCTTGCCTTGGTGTCATACAATTTACAATGTATAACTTAGAGATTCTCTTACCATTTTGGAAGTAATATTCATTGAATATGTAGAATATATATATAATATATATATAATACATATAGGGATAAATAATGAGTGATATATGCATATATATATACATATATATGTGAGTGTGTACATTAATTTGGGCTGGGCAGTAACAGGAGGTGCAGATAGGTGATGAAATCTAAATACCATAAATTATATTGTATGATAATCGGAGAAATTCAATTAACATTGGTTA
>NW_008339516.1:1138400-1158181 GCF_000622305.1 Nannospalax galili | reverse complement strand
TAAGTTAATTAAGCTTTATTACGTTTAATGAGTTATTTGATTTTCATTTTAAGTAAACTCTAATCTCAATTTTTCTACCAAATAAAATTACCTTTATTTGTTTATTTGTTTTGTAGGACTGTTTTGTCCAAATAGATCCTTGATGTACTTTTAAAAGTTGTTTCATTGATCTCAGCAGACCACCAGAAAGTGCCTGTTATGGCCTCCCTCTGGCATAGGGTCTGAGAGCTCAAGGGACCACCTGAGAGTGCTGATATCCTGCTTCCACCTGGTAGTGAGCTTACCTTAATCACCCCATATGCAGTCCCCTAACTGGAATTATGTGAGGCCCCTCCCAACGTCCCTGGTTAGACCTCTGCCCTTTGGTAGGATAAGGCTGAGATATTAGCAGATAGCCTGAGAGTGCCTGTTCTGATCTACATCAGTGCAGCAGCTGATATCTCAGCAGACAGCCAGAGAGTCCCTGTTCTGCTCTTCCTCTGGCATAGGAGCTGAGAAGTCAACAGACCACCTCAGGGTCCCAAAATCAGCCCCTTTCCCTTAGGGAACTTCCCAAATTTTGCTCTGACAACTCAAGCAAGGATTATGAAATATTTTTTTACAAACACAGGTATGGAATATGCAAGACATGAGGGACACCATGAAAAGATCAAATCTACATATAATATGCATAGAAGAAGGAGAAGAATTTCAGGTTAATGGAATTGCCAGATGTTAAACAGGATTGTAGAAGAGATTTCTTCAAAATTAAGGAAAGACATCCCCATACAAATACAAGAAGCACAAAGAACACCTAATAAACAGGACCAGAAAAGAAATTCTCCACAGCATATAATAGTAAAAAGACTAAATGTACAGAATAAAGAGAGAATACTGAAAGCAGCAAAAGAAAAACAACAAATCAGATACAAAAGAAAGCCCATCAGAATTACAACTAACATATCAATGTAAACTATGAAAGCCAGAAGAGCCTGAACCAAGGTATTTCCAGTTCTACATGACAATAGGCGCCAACCTGAATACTCTACCCAGCAAAATTGTCTATTATAGTTGAGAGGGAAAGAAAAATCTTCCATGACAAGAATAACCTGAAAGAATACATGTTCATGAAACCAGCCCTTCAAAGAATACTTGAAGCAAAACAAAGAATGGAGAAAGGAACAACTATGCCCCAGAGGCAATGAAAGAAAATAAATAAAGGCATAATGGAGGAAACACAAAATTAGACAACACAAACAGCAATCAAGACAATGGCAACCAATACACATCTTTCAATAATAACTTTAAATATTAATGGAACAAACTCCCCAGTCAAAAGACACAGACTAAGTAACAGAGTAAGAGACAAAATCTGTCTATTTGCAGTCTGCAAGAAAAGCATCTCACCTTCAAGAACAGGTGGCACTAACAAGGTGAAAGGATGGAAAATACTATTACAAGCAAATGACACTAAGAAAGAAGCAGGAGTTGCAATTCTAATATCTGACAGAATAAACTTCAAAGCAAAACTAATCAGAAGAGATAAGGAGAGTCACTTCATTCTGATCAACGGAACAATTAACCAAGTAGATATTACAATCCTGAACATATATGCACCAAACTCTGGTGCACTCAAATTCATTAAAGCAATCTACAGGACTTTAAGACACAGATTAACCCCAACTCAGTAATAGTAGGGAACATCAATACCCTACAGGTCAATTGGACAAAGAATAAACAAAGAGATGTCTGAATTAAATAGCATATATCAAATGGACCTAACACATATCTTTTGAATAGTCTATCCAAGCACCAAAGAATACACTTTCTACTCAGCATCTCTTGGAACATTTTCAAAAATTGACAACATATTGGGGCACAAAACAAAACTCAACTAATACAAAAAAAAATGAAATAATCCCATGCATTCTATCAGATCACAATGCAATAAAACTAAAAATTAATGCTGGATGAAACCCTGGTCACCACATGAACTCATAGAGATTAAACAACACACTCCTAAACAGTGAGTGGGTCAAAGGAGAAATTAAGAAAGAAATAAAAGAATTCCTGTAATTCAAGGAAAAGTACAATACAACACAACAAAACCTCTGGGACATTTTCAAAGCAGTCCTATGAGGGAACATTATAGCTCTAAGTGCCTACATTAAAAAATTAGAAGAGCCCTAATAAATGACCTATCACTGCACCTCAAGATACTGGAATGCAAAATCAAATGAAACCCAAACCCAGCAGAAGAGAAGAAAAAAAAAAAAGATCAAAGCAGAAATTAATGAAACAGAACAAAGAAAGCAATACAAAGAATCAATGAATCTAAGAGCCTGTTCTTTGAAAACCTAAACAAGATAGACAGACTCTTAGCCCAGCTAACCAAAAGAAAGAAAGAGCACAAAAATAGACATATAGATCAATGGAACATCACTCAAGACCCAAACCTGAGTACATGCAATTTCAGCCACGTGATATTTGACAAAGGTTCCAAAAACATACAATGGAGGAAAGACAGCATCTTCAACAAATGGTGCTGGAAAGACTGGATCTCCACCTGTAGAAGAATGAAACTAGATCCTTATCTTTCACCTTGCACAAAAGTCAACTCCAAATGGATCAAAGACCTCAATGTGAAACTGGAAACCCTGAAAATATTAGAAGGAAATATTGTCAGTAACAACAAGATGTAGACATAGGAAAGGATTTTATAAATTGCACAGAAGATGCTCAGGAATTAAGGTCACCAATCAACAAATGAGACCTCATTAAACTAAAAAGCTTCTGTTCAGCAAAAGAAACAATCAAAAAAGTGAAGGGGAAACCCACAGAATGGGAAAAATCTTCACCAGTGACACATATGACAGAGGTTTAACATCCAGAATATATAAAGAACTCAAACTTGAAAAACAATCAAGAAAAGAAGCAACCCAATTAAAAGATGGGATAAAGATCTAAACAGAGAATTCTCAAAAGAAGAAATAAAGATGGATAAGAAACATCTCAAAAAGTGTTCAACAGCATTAGTAATTAGAGAAATGAAAATTAAAACCACCCTTAGGGATCACCTTACCCTAATCAAACTGGCTAGGATCAAGAAAACAAATGATAACAAATGCTGGTGAGGATGTAGAGAAAAGGGAGTGCTCATTCACTGCTGGTGGGATTGGAAACTTGTGTAACCTCTATGGAAACATCACTCAAGTGTGGAGAAATCTTAAAAATCTAAAACTGAACCTATCATAATGACCCTGATGTATCATCCATAGTATATACCCAAAGGACTCATCCTATTGTAGAAACACTTGTATAACCATGTTTTGGCTGTTCTTTTCACAATAGCTAAGAGATAGAAGCAACGTAAATGCCCCTCAACTGATGAGTCATTAACAGTGGAGTTCTATTCAGCAGCAAGGAAAGATGAAATAATGAAATTTGCAAGTAAACAGATGGATCTAGAAACTTACACTAAGTGAAGTAACAGAGACTAAGAGACACAAAAGACATATGTTCTCCCTCATCTTTGAATCCTAGCACCAAACCCTTTTAAATTCCATGTTCTTTTAATAAGATGATGCTGATGCAATCCTCTGAGTGAAATAAGTACCATCATGATGACTTCAGCTGTTCCAGCTTGCTAAATACCATCATAGTTGGTCTTCTTGAGGGTTGTCATCTTTCATTAAAGGAGGGACAAGCAGGGTCATTGAACCCTCACTGGAGTATCCAGCTACTCTTCCCAATCAACTGTATGTAATTTGGCACTAATTACAAATGGTCTTCTGGATTTGAGGAGGGCTAAAATATATAATCTGTGGAAGGCTGGGAAGAGAAGGCTTGGTTCATGCTGGCTAAAGGCTGCCCAGTGTGCACATCCTCAGGTAACTCACAAACTTTAGCAACCCTTCAGTCATCTCAGTAAGTAAGCTCAGTACATTCATTGGTTCCCCAGAAAAACTTTAAAGAAACATTGTTTTGACTCTAGAACCTTCAAATGGGAAAATCATTGCTTAATATCTCCAGGAAAAGCATTCTCACAAGAGATGGAAAATTTATTTGTTAATGTTATTATGTCCCATAATTATTAAAAAGGAAAATGAGAATGTCAAAGTTGTTAAACGGATATGGAAATGAAGAAAAAATGAGGAAGCCTAAGCAAGTGATGAAGGTCTGTGTAGGTTTGTTATGATTTATAAAGGATGAGACAAAAATAATGTGTACATAATCTTAACATTTCTAAGGTCATAGTTTAGTCAACTAATTTAAGAAAAAAAAATTTATGTCTAGTCAAGGTTTATCTGAGAACGTTTGGTTTTTGCTCAAGCTTTATCTACATAGAACATGTTAATTAAATGTACCAGACTGGTGGAACTAACATTCTTGGATGCTTCACTTTGAGGCCTATACTAATCTGGTCAGAGGGACTTAAAGGACAGTTTTTGCTTCTTGCCCTCCAAGGTCAACTAAGTTGCAGGGGACTATGGAGCATCTCTCAAAATGTCCTGTGACTGTGGTGAATCACCTGTCTTCTTGTTCAGGGAGGCCATGGAGACCCCACCAGCTGGACTTAAACTGGTATCCAGTCTACAGAGAGGAGGGTAAACTCATAGGAAACATTTCCCCCATGCTTCCAAGTGAAGCCAGCCAAGGTTGAGTAGGTACTTTGACTTATCTTCACATAGGTGGAACTAGTAAAAGAAAGGAGCCAGGGGCTCCTCCCAAGCCCATGTGACCCCTGAGGAACAGATCCTCAAACGACCTTAAGAGTAAAATTAATTGGTTTATTTGGGCCAACGCTATGTTCTTAAACACCCAAAAAGAAAGTATAACCAAAGAGTAAAGTGATCAGTATATTTCTTTAAGAGTTCAAGGGATTACACTTCCCAGACATTAGCCTTAAGTCCATGTAAAATGTTTTTTAGACAATTGTTTCTCATTGATGATTTTGTTTCTAAGAAGAAAGTGCTGCTCAGATGTAAGACTTCAAATCTTGGTCTCTAATACTGTAGTGCCCGCCTGTAGCTAATGGAGACAAACAGCTATTGTTCTAAAATGATAGGTAGATTTGTTTCACTCCCTATCTAGAAGCCTTTGTAAGGGAACTGACACTGACTCTAACTACTCCAACAGCTATCAAAATGCTGGAAAGCAAATCCTGAGTCCATCACTCTCAAGTATAGCCTTGGCAGACAAAAGAAAAATGAGGAGAAACCCAATAGAGGGATGCTTTTGGAAGCTCCCATCAAGAAGTTTCAGTGGACTCTGATTTGAACATTTGGAATTTGTCTTGTTCAGATTTGTTTCTTGTTCCTTTTCTAGAACTTTTAATGCTAATTACTTTTGCCTTTACTTCTCCTTCACATCTCCTATTCAGTGGTCAAGGACTTTTTTTTCTCTCTAAAGATAAGAGTTAGGTAATTTGGGAGTCTTTTAGATAGACCCACTGAGGGGGTACCCTAATTCCCTCACCCTGCATCCCTGATCAGCATGGAAGAAGCCATAGTTGTCTGCATCCTGATTCACAAAAGCAATTTGAGTAACCTCCAGAGGATGGTGTGATAAGAATATGAGGTTAGAATTGGCTAGGCATTAGAGTAAAAAGACCCCAAAGAAAGCATTCGTTTTCTTGGCTAAAATTCAAAATGTCCTTGGGCCTCTTAGTTCCAAAGGCCAAAAATGTCAAAAATATTTGGGAGCTTTTGTCTAATTCCTAAAAGATTTTGGGGTTACCTCTTCAGAGCAGGGAATGTTAGAGTAGCAAAAAGCCTCATAAAAAAATTAAAAGAAAGAAAGTACATGAAGTTGTCAGAAAAGCATGATGGGGAGATATGGGAAGAGTGGGAGGGGAGGGACTAGTTGTGGATTTGATCAAAACATCTTATATGTATGTGTGAAATTCTCAATAAATAAAGAAACATACACCAAATATACATAGGCTTAGATGTGTCTTAATGCCCAACAGGTGCTGTAGCCTGATAAAGAATAACCTTATCTGAAAAGCAAAATCTTGTTTTCATCAGTTAATATAAGAACTTCATTTGTCTAAACAGTATATTAAATGTGGATACATTTAATAATCATGTATATCTTGTTATATATTTTTCTTAGTTTAAAAGACTAATGGAAAATTAGATGAATTAGAAAATATTAGAAATAATTTTCTAATTTGATTTATTTAAGGATAGTGAACTACATTGTTAAGAAAGTAGGATCATAGAATGGTTACCAATGGCAATGTTAAAAGATCAGTAAATGTTGTCAGTAGATTAAAAGCCTATGTATGTGGCAAACTATGTGCAGAATGATGCTGTAGAATGCCCTTCTGGCAAGCAGTCAACAGCTGGGTGAGTAAAACAGGGCCTTGAGTAGTTCAATGTCATTGGAAAGATGCTGTGATGTGCAAGTGTCACCAGCATTATGGAACTGTGTTTTCTCATTCAAATGCCCATGGGTATCCTCTCCTTTCTGGGGATAAGCATAGAAGAAAAGGCTTACCTACTCTAGATTTATTAATCACATAAGTGGGAAGAGAAAAGCGAGACCATGAGCTTAGTAGATGCATAGCATATGACACAGAATGATAAATTCAAAGGTAATTTTTGTTTTTGACAGTAATAGATCACACATTGGACATATTCTGTCTGGAATTATAGGTACCTGAACCAGTGGCCCAGTCATTGCCTCCTTGTAAGAATAAAGGTCTCTTTCTATCCCCAACCCCCCCTCAAAGTTGTTTCACTGATACATCTCGTGATTTTTGAGTTCATAGTAGTTCTTCCTCAATAATTCACTGTGCAATTAAAGCTTTATGCCTTGCATCTAAGGAGTGCAAACATGGATGTGGAAGGTCATACTTGTAATATTTTCCTTTATGTAAACAAGAAGTTTAAACTATATCTCATGAGTCAAATCTGTTCTGAAGACCATTTTAATAACCACAATTTATAGGGGAAAAACCATAGGTATTTGACTATGCACTGTAGTCCCAAAAATGGCATAATTGAGTTCTTGCAGTAGATTCGACCATGAACACAAAGTTTGAAATCTGTACTACCTTGACCTTTGTTGGAAATTTTTGTCAGCATCTTCTTTTGGTAACTTTATGCAAGTTATTCTCTTAATTTACATTTTTCCACATGAAAGTGTAAACAAAACAAATCTAAGAAACATTTGCACAATTATTCAAATGGAATATCTTAGATATACTCAGTTCTGTCTGACTACAGACCTAAACTATGAACCAAATGTCTTTAGTCTTATCATGAAAAGTATATTTATGCTTTCAAATTACAACTGTATTTCATTTTCAAGTAAAGAATACAATCTACCCTCATTAGATTCACACACAATGAATTTGTGTGTGTGTGTGTGTGTGCCCCGTCCTGCAGGGTGGGAGATGGAAACTTGAACTCCCAGGGAACTGGAATGATGGGACAAGAGACACGAAGAATGACAGCAAGACAAAGAACTCTGATCAAGCTGCAAAAGTTTATTTTTCCACGGGGATTTTTATACTGGCTGAAATGAGAAATTAGCTAGGGAAGGGGAAGGGAAGGTGTTGCCTCAAAGGGTAAATGAATGTCCCTTAGGATGAGGGGAACTGGCGCCATGAGTCTGGTTGCAGGATAAGAAAATTGGTGGTTGCTCAAGCTTCATTGGAAATGTTGCTTATCTTAGGGGGCAGGAAGAACTGATCAGCAAGTTCTCCGGAGGCTGCTTGCCCTGGGGGCAGGGAGGGCTGCCAGGCAGTGTGGTCTCCCACATCTCCCTCTTTTCTGTTTTAAGTAAAAGCCATGAGAATTAATAAGGGAGCCATGAGAAGATTATAACCCCTAGGGAGTTGCACCTGTCTTAGGTTGGAATGATCATCCCCAGTTTACACACCCATCATGGGATTAGGCAGCAGCTCAGGTGGCCTTCCTGTCTTAGGTGTTTTCTTGGGGGGGGGAGTCACTCTTGTACCCATCATTGACTTCCATCTCAGCTCTCAGGGGGTGCGACTGAAAGCATCGCCATAACGTATCATTTCATCATGGGCTCCATCTTGCAGGTCCAGGCGATGATAGTGGACCTGTATAGGCTTTGCTAATAGGGCATCTACTTGCTTTTTGACTAGAGTGACAATTTTGTTGAAAAGATAGGGCCCCAGAGACAACACCAGGAGGAGAAAAATTACTGGTTCAAGGAGGGGGAGGAGGTAAGGGGCCCAGAAAGAGGCAGAGAATGAGAACCAGCTGTTTTGTTGTTCCCATTTCTTTTTTTGTTTTTTAAGCCCCTCTAGGACTTTTTTTATGCCTTCTTTAACCTCTTCTGTTTTACTAACATAAAAACAGAATTCCTCTTTGAGGGTTGCACATAGCCCTCCTTGTTGTAGGAAAAGTAAATCAAGTCCCCGTCTATTTTGGAGGACTACTTCAGAGAGTGAATCAAGGGAATTAGCAAGATCAGTTATTTCCTTTTGGAGGTCTCGGATGTCCTCATCAATGGTGTCATGGAGCTCTGAGTATCTGGAATTAGAAAGAACATAAGAGGTGATGCCTGTCCCGGTGCTTACTGCCCTGAGACCAAGGAAAATGGAAATTGCGATGGTGGTAATAGGTTCCCTGCATCTCCGAGATAACATAGGAACTGAAGGCTGATCCCATCTGTCAAGAAAATCTTCATTAGAGCAATAAGTCATGTGAGGAATGAGTATTATAGGTACAGAAAACTCATTATGATTTGATTGAAAGATTATTGTGGACAGACATGGGGTGAGGCCGCTGGTGCAGGCACACCAAGTATCATTGGTGGGGAGGACATAAGCATAAGTCTGGTTAGGCTGAAGGGTAGTATTACAAAGGTGGGAATACTCAGCAGGGGGTGTTTTGGAGGAGATACAGGTCCCGAGGCCATAAACCTATGTAAGAGTTATAGCCAATATGTTATTTGAGTGCCATGGGCATTGATTAACATCATTAGTATAGGTAGGAATTATAGGGACCACAGCACCCTTGCAAAAAGGGGGCTTGGAATTGTAACAAAGCCAGCAGTCCCCAATAGAGTTTGGAAAAGCATCATTGAAGGTAGAGACTGTTTGAGTGACCAGACTAAGGACTAGATTTTTAGTAGGGATGGGTGCACGATGTGGAGGGGCAGAGGGAGGAAAGGTAGAGGAGGGGGAGGGAGATATATTGGGGTTTGTTATTTGAGCAGGCTGAGCAGTAGACCCTCGGGCAACAGTGGGAGGTGTCCCCAACTTATGTGTTAGCTTGGGTGTTAATATGACATTAGGCCCGATAGCAACTGGCACGTGTTGGTTAATAGGTTCTTTGAGGAGCTTAATAGAGAATAAGACTCCTTCATTATACCCAGGCTTATATATTCGGATTCCCCATTCATATCCTTTATCCCAATTAGTGGCTTCTTTGCCCTTAGCTATGAAGGTAATTATGAGGGGATGACACCAGCCTTTAGTAGGGGAATTAAGAGTTTACATTCTTCATTAATATAGGGAGTTTGAGAGTGTCTATAGATGGCTTTGAGGGTAATATAATCCCAGGAAGAAGATGGCTTCCAATAGCTGTCACCTGTAGCCTCACAGCCCCATGATGCACAATAGTAATTGTCAGAGCCGCCGCATCTGTGAAGAAGGGATCTGTCTCTATGGAAACCAGGGCAGACATATAAGGCATGTTTGCGTAGCATAGAGCGGCGTTTATAATTTGAACAGCCGGCATATGCTGGTCCAGGGGAGATGTCAATATTGGGAGCCTGTGTTTGGTTAAATAAGAGCTCCACTCCCCAAGGCACACAGGCCCCCAGGGCTATTTTACAAAGGTCAGGAGTCAGGGCTGTTGGCCTCCAGGTTTCAGGAGTAATTTTGGAAATGGGCCAGATAATGTCTTTTCTTTCTGAGAGAACCACCCATGTAAAATTCCAGGGAATGTGTGGTTTGAGGTGGGATGAAAGCCATTACAACAATCACTGGTGTTATCAGGGTCTCAGTTAAAAAGGGGGATGTCCACATCTTAGCTTTTCTGGAGCTCTTCTAGGAGGTCCAGAATAATTACCACAATGACGGAGATGACAATTGCAATTGTTGCAGCAGCCAGGACAGTGATGAAAACCTTCCACCTGAAATATTACATTCTGAAAGAAGAGATAGAAATACCTCAAAGTTTTTTCTTTTTTGGGGGGGGTTAGGTGTAATTAACAATCTTATCTCAGGATGTTTGTTTGGTTTTTAAGCGCAATTGTTAGCTTTGTTGGTTTGTCTAAGTAGCCTTTCAGGAAGCCAGCAGGGCTTTTCAGTTTCTTGATCATAGACACAAGCGGAGCCTCTGCCCCATATCAAGACTGGGTCGGGTCCTTTCCACTGTGACGTGAGTGGGTCCCACCATCTAACCAAGGCATGTTGATGTTGGGTTGTGGGGTGCCAGAGGCGATCTTCGGTGGATTTTCCGTCACTGTCCAGAGTCAGAAAATTGAGTACAAAGAGGGCATGATGGAGGATACTCCATGGGGTGCCGCGAGAGTCATAAAAGGGTCCCTTTTTTAGTTTATGTATCATTGATTTAAGTTTTTGATGAGCCCATTCAACAATTTCCTGGCCCTGTGGGTTATAAGGAATGCCTGTGACATGTTTAATACCAAGGCTTTGACAAAATCACTGGAAATTTTTTCCAGTATATCCTGGCCCATTGTCTGTTTTTATCATTTTAGGTTGGCCTATGATAGATAGGCATTGGAGTACATGGGCAATAACATTTTTTGAAGCTTCTCCAGTATGAAGGGAGGCAAGCATAAACCCACTATAAGTATCAACAGAGACATGAATGAACTTAAGCTTTCCAAATTCATTAAAGTGAGTAACATCCATCTGCTAAACCTCATTGGGAACCAAGCCTTGTGGGTTAAAGCCTAAATGCGGGACAGGTAGGGTTGTCACACAGGTGGGGCAAGATTTAACCAATTCCCTAGCTTGATCTCTGGTAATTTTACAGGCAAGGCATAGGGTTTGTGCATTAAAGTGATGGAGGAAATGAGCATGTTGGGCGCAGGAGAGTGGCTCAAGCAACAATGGGAAAAGTTCAGTGCATGTGGCAGCATCCGCAATGGCATTTCCCTTAGAGAGGGGTCCCAGGAAGGAAGTGTGGGTGTGCAGATGTCCCACATAAAAGGGGCAACTCCAGGAAGTTATAAGTGAGCGTAGCTCAAAAAACAAAGCTGAGGCATTACTGGATGGCTTAATGAAGGGAACTGTCTCTAATAAGGGGACCGAGTGAGCAACATAAGCACTATCAGTAAACAAGTTAAATGGCCTTGCAAGGAATTCTTTGAAAGCCTTGACAACAGCATATAGTTCTACCAATTGAGCTGAGGTGTGTTTGAAAACCTTGACAACAGCATATAGTTCTACCAATTGAGCCGAGGTGTAGAGTGTTTGGAAAGGGGTGGCTAAGTTATCAATAATATAGGCAGCTGTTCCATTAGCTGAACCATAAGTGAAAATTAGGAGCTCGTCCTTGAGGGGTGTGGGGGAGGTTACTTTAGAAAATACAAAAGGATGAAGATTAGCAAATTGGATTAAAGGGTTAGGTGGGTAATGATTATCTATATTACCAGGGAAGGAAGCAAGGGCAATAGGCCACTCATCAGTGGTTTGAAGGAGCCAGTCCAGTTGTTCCCGTCCATAGGGTATTATAAACAAATTGGGATCTTTGCCAAAATATTGGTGGCTAAGTATTCTAGCCTTTATAATTAACTGAGCTATGAGGAATGGGTAAGTAGCAAGAACCTTTCTAGGAGAAGCAGGCAAATATACTCAGAGTAGGGGGAAACCACGTTTTTGAGTGGGAGAATTTTGCCAAAATACACCAGTGGGGGCATGGCTAGTAGCGTGAATAATAAAAAGCAGATGTAGGGAATAGTCAATTTGCCAAGCTGTTTATTAATAGCTGTATCAATAGAATCAAGTGCATACCGTGCTTCTTTTGTTAAAGTTCTAGGTGATAAGGGGTTTGGGTCTCCATTTAGGATGTCATTAAGAGGAAGTAAAACGTCAGGGGGCAGGCCAAGATAAGGCCTCAGCCATTGAATATCTCCAAGGAGTTTTTGAAAGTCGTTTACAGTTTTTAATTGAGAAGTCCGCAATTGAACGTGAGTGTCAGAACTTTAGTATGGTGTAGCTCATAACCTAAGTATAAATAAGGTGGAGCAGTCTGGACCTTATCTGGTGCCACCTGAAGACCCCGACGGCTAAGGCTGATTTTAAGGTCATGAAGACAGCCAAAAAGGGAGTCTTGCTGGGCTGCAGCCAAAAGAATATCAGCGATGTAATGGAGAATATAGACAGAGGGCCATTTTTCTCGAATGGGGTCAACAGCAAGTGCCACAAATTTTTGGCATAGTGTGGGACTATTGGCCATACCTTGAGGCAAAACCCTCCATTGGTAGCGAGGCATAGGGCCCCGGAAATTGGGTTGAGGGACACTAAAGGCAAAACGAGGCATATCTTCATGATATAAGGGAATGGTAAAGAAATAATCTTTTAAATCAATGACAATTTTGAGATAGCCGGAAGGAATGGCTACAGGAGACGGAAGGCTTAGTTGAAGGACCCCCATGGGAAACATAACCTTATTAATAGCTCTCAAATCTTGGAGAAGTCGCCACTTCCCTGATTTCTTTCTATAACAAAAATGGGAGTATTCCATGGGGAATTTGTGGGCTCAATATGTCCAGCAGCAAGCTGTTCCCGCGCTAACATCATTGCTGCCTCAGTTTTTTCTTGAGTTAAAGGACATTGATCAACCCATACGGGGTCATCCGTTTTCCAAGAAATCTTATCCACATGGGGGGGATGTCAATGGCCATCAGGGAAAAGGTGGTGAGGGGCTGGCTCCCAATCCTGACCTGTCATGTCCTTGAGTAATGGGAATGGGTGATTTTCGACCCTGGGCATCCTTGCTGAGGCCTCTTCCTGGGAGGAATCCCTGATTAAGCATTTGTTTGGCGATAATTTCATTAGGACTACACATAATAACATATTTGTGTAAGAATATCACGTCCCCAGAGGTTAACAGGCAATCCCGGGATTACAAAGGGAGTTACAGTACCAGAGTTGCCTTCCACGTCAGTCCAGGTTAATGTTTGGGAGCTGACCTGAGGGGTGGAGGACTGGCCAATTCCCTGTAAGTGGGTGTAGGAGGCTGTTAAGGGCCAGGCTGAAGGCCAGTCCTTTTTGGAGGTTACTCTGGGCATCAGCCCCAGAATCCAAGATTCCTAAGAAGGGCTTGCCATGTAGAAAAAGCTTAAGGGAGGGGCGATCATGGGAAATTTGTTGGACCCAATATGCATCAGAGGACCCAGGAGGGCCATCCTTTAAATCCTTTTTAAAGAAATTATTATTAACATGTTTAAGGGGGAGCAGAATGAGCTGTGCCAGGTGATCTCTGGGGGCAATGGTCTGTATGCCGGCCTGGGTGGAGGCAAGTATTTTAAGCTCGCCTGTAAAGTCACTATCTATAACCCCGGGGGGCCATGTGAAGCCTCCTAAGTGTGGAGCTAGCTCTTCCCAATATTAAGCCAAACATCTGAGAAGGCAAAGGGCCATGGACTCCTGTAGCTAGGATCTGAGGGCCTGTCTCAGGTGTTAGTACTGAGTAGGTGGAGGCACAGAGGTCCAATCCTGTGCTGCCTTCTGTGGCACGCCAGAGGTCTGAAATAGATTGGCGGGCATAGGATGGGTTTGGAGGTTGCTGTAGGGGGAATCTGAACAGCTGGGGGGACAAACCGAATAGCCCCTGGGCCTGTCCTCTGAGTAGGGGCCTGGGGCTACCCCACTGGAAGTTTCCCGACTGTTTAGGGGGTAAAGGTTGTCCTTGTATATTTATTTTAGACTTGCATTCAGAGGCCCAGTGTTTGCCTCTGAAGCAGCGCAGCACAAAGAGGAGGGAAGAGGGTACTCAGAAGCAGGTGTGCGAGGAGCAGTACACTCTCTGAAAAAATGGCCAAGTTTGTTACAATTAAAACAAGTTTTTGGAGGCTGGCCAATACCTATGCCTCTGAGGGCAGCTCCTATAGTAATCCCTATAGCATGAGAGGCAGATCTTTGTAACTTCTTGTAACTCTCTCATTAAGTGGAGTTGCTCTTTTCATTCTGCTAGTGTCCTGCGGAGGTTTGAAAGTTTAGTAAGGGCCTCCCTTTGGGCATTTTGTAGCAGAAGATCATTGGGGAGAAGTTCCTTTGTTAAAGCGGGAATGCATATAGCAGAGGAATATGAAGGAGGAAAAAATGGTGGGGGCTGGGCCAGCAGGGCAGAAGCTCCTACCCTGGAGACTGGTCAGAGTTATGATATTTGGTTGTCTCACCTTTTAAGGTGGCCTCCTCCTCGGGTGTTAGTTGAAAATCTTTTAAGGAGGGGTAGATCTGCTTAAAGGGGGCTGTTTTTAAATCTGAATTTTCTGTCTCTTTTTTGCAGAGGTTACTTTGGGCAGTGAATAGTTTTTGGGGGTCCTCTGAGGTAGGAGCCTCCTGTGAGTCCCCATTGTCCTTGAGATCAATTATAATGGAGGGACACTTAGATGGGGGGCGGGAGTGTTCTTTAAGAACTTTTTCTCCTTTTAAAAGACTCTTTAAGTCAGGGGAGTGATTACAAACCTTGAGAATATCATTAATCAAATTCCAGTATGAAAAGGCAGACACTAGGACCTTTTCAGGGCCAAAGGTATTATAGTAATCTTGGAGGCAGTTACCAATACCCATCCAGCATTTCTCATCTATAGTTCCTTCTTGGGGGAACCAAGGGCAAATTTCCCCAATATATTCAAGAAATCTCTTTGAATCTTTCTTTTTAACCCTACTTCCCCATGTCTTGAGAGAATCTTTAAGACCTTTTATGAATAAATCTTCCTTACTAAATTCTTGTCCCATGATTAATTCCTACCATATCATCGCCATGAAGAAATCTCCCTCCAGATCTGTATCACAGCTGGGTAAGCCTGTGGTGATCCTTATGCGAGCTGGTGCTTAACCTTTCTCAGGCCGCGGTGGCTCAGTGCCATCGGGTGGGCCCACCCATACAATCAGCGACGTTCCAGGGGATCCTGGGGGCTTTGAGCCTCACATTCTGGGTGCCAGTTGCCCCATCCTGCAGGGCAGGAGACAGAGACTCGAACTCCCAGGGACCTGGAATGATGGGACAAGAGACACGAAGAATGACAGCAAGACAAAGAACTCTGATCAAGCTACAAAAGTTTATTTTTCCATGGCGATTTTTATACAGGCTGAAATGGGAAATTAGCTGGGGTAGGGGAAGGGAAGGTGTTGTCTCAATGGGTTAATGAATGTCCCTTAGGATGAGGGGAACTGGCGCCGTGAGTCTGGTTGCAGGATAAGGAAATTGGTGGTTGTTCAAGCTTCATCGGAAAGGTTGCTTATCTTAGGGGGCAAGGAGGACTGATCAGCAAGTTCTCCAGAGGCTGCTTGCCCTGGGAGGTAGGGAGGGCTGCTAGGCAGTGTGGTCTCCCACGTGTGTGTGTGTGTGTGTGTGTAAGGCAGATTTTGTTTTGGGTCATATATTCAAGCAAATTAAGTGTTTTATTATAATCCTAAATAAAAGTAGAGAACTATTGCAGTTCCCAATAAATGTTTAAAAATCTCCAAGATGTCACTAATAAATTCATGCTGTGGAAAATACTGTGCTAGAGACATGAGAAATTAAAATATTTTTAAGAATCTCTATCATAATTGTCTATACATAAGAAATATGAACTTGAAAACAGAGTGACAAATAAGAAACACTTGAATCTTCATAAGCAATGTATAATGAACAAGAAAATGGTTTGATACATTTTTGAAATTGTACAGGATACTCATGTTTTTTTTATATGAAATGTATGTTTCAAGAAAAAATTTCTTTTGCCTTTGAAAAAGTACAATAAAACAGATATACCCCCAAAATGTTCTTTTCCTTTATACTGTAATTTAGTGATGTTGCATAATTGACTATAAGGCAAATAAAAATGTGACCAGGAGCTCTTAATTTGTTCACAGTTTCCTAGAATGTGTATAACTAAACATAAAAATCAAACAAGGCCCATATTTTTTTCTTTCTTTTGAATGCATATTTTATTGTATGATTGGCCAGACTTTTCAGATTGACTAATTCATACTTTCATTTAACTTAGTAAACTGAAACATTTAACTCATTTTGAGAATTCCAATATTTATGGGACAAAATCAAAATCATTTCAAAACAGCTATCAGTTATTGATTGGTTAGTTCCAAATTTTATATCTGGAGGATGACTTGATAAACTGTAGCAAAAAGCATTAAGAGAAAGCCTAATTGAAAGACCCTTTAGTGCATTTTAATATTTAAACTTATGATTGTACAGAAGTTGATTATTTTTATTTTTCTTCTTTGTACAACATTTTAGCTTTATAGTTGCTGGTTACAGTAAAATTATAAAGCATCAAATAATTTTGTGGATGCACCATTACAGAAGAACTTGCCACAATGTGGAGGTCACTGACAAAATAAATTAAAATTTCATGATTAATTGCTTATGTCTGTAAATTTCCTGGAAATATATTATGAAAGAAAATACGTGTGATAGATTTCAATTAGGAATATAGTAGTCCCCAAATATTTACCACTATTTTATTTCCATACATGTCTAGAAAATGTTGCTAATTATTCAAAAAGTTTTGAACAACAGAAAAAATTCCCTCTAAATTATGTGTTGTGTAGGCTTACAAGCTCATGTGCTCAAATATGTGTTTGCCTTCCACTAAATATAGCACATGCATGTTTTGTCTTTTAGGAGACTTTGTAATGTTTTGATTCTAAAGTATATATTTTATCAGCTAAAAGGTATTGACAGAAAGACTTAATGTGCATTATTCTGTGTATCTTGCTGTGAGTTAGGGTGTGTTGGTTATTTGTTGGAATTATAGGCTTCAGAGAGTTAAGTCTCTTCTGCTATTTTTTCTTTTTGTCTCTTTACCACATTGTGTTTTTTTCCTCAAATTCTTTTTCTAAAGTCCTATTGGTCACACACACAGAATATATGTCTGAAAGATGTCCAGTCCTAGGTGACATATCTACAGTGGAACCTCTACACTTAAGGTTCATGGAACATAGTGGAACAGGAGGTAGAGAGAATACTAATGTACTACTCAACTCTCACCAAAGCTTCCTCATACAACAGAGGTCAATGCACAGTGTGTATCCCTGGATACGACTCCTACGTTAAACCTCACCCACCCTCAGCTTAGGGACCATTGTAAAAGACGGGGTGGAAAGATTGTAAGAGCCAGGGTAGGTTAATGAACATAGGGCAACAGAGGTTTTCAGACCACTGGAAGCTTGCGCAAAGGTCCAGAATGGAGCAAGGAAAATGGACATTTGTTTGTTTCTTTTTTAAAATTATTTTATTCATTGTTTTTATTTTATGTGTATGAGTGTATTGCCTGCATGTAGGTAAGTACACCCGTGTTGTGCAATGCTGGTGGAGGACAGAAGAGGAGGTAGGATCCTCTGGAACTGGAGTTATGCTAGATGACATGTAGGTGCTGGGATTTGAACCAGGGTCTTCTGCAAAACCAGTGTTCTTAACCACTGAGCCGTCTCTTCAGCCCCCAGGTTTGTTTCTTTTTTAAGGGTTAACTTTCATTTTTGTGTAGTTGAATAGTTAATTTCCTTCTTAGGACCAACGAAAAGGTATCATTTCTGTTGTTCATTGGTTACCTTTGGGGATTTCTGAAGTGAAATTCATTTTCACTAGTTTTTCACTCTGTAACTGGTTCAGATTCCACTTACAGCAGTTCACTGAAGAGGCTCCTAGGGACCTCCAAACAGATAATGAGTCAGTTTTCTCTGAATAATCTCTCTCCAGTTTTCAGTGTCATCTTATCTCTGATGGTTCTAAAAAAAGTTATTTTTCGGTTTGTTTGGCTTTTTTCCCATGTTGACTTAGAAATAATGACTTGTGAACATTTTACATGTCAGAAGGAAAACAGTCCTAAAACTGACTTTAAAAGTACCTCACAAATTATTTATTTAAAATAGAGTAAAATCTGTATTCAAGGTTGGGGTTTCATGTGAACTACTGAAACTTTAGTTCCTCTGATATGCCACTTTTTACATACATGCATTTTTATAGTCTTTGTTAAACTGTGAAGATTAACAATCTGCATACAATCTGTGGGTATCACTTACTTACTTGGGACAAGGTTTATGTATGAGGAAGTTTTTTTACCTGCTTCTGGAGACCTCCTCTTTAAGTATGTGAGTTTTACTATTATGTTATCTTTGAGTCACAACAGTGACTAATAGGAAAAAAAAAGAATACCAATTTTTTTTGTGAAAATAGCAAATGTTTTTATATAAAAGAAAAAGTTGAAATTGGTGAGAATAATAAAATAATAATGAAAAATTATGTAAATCTCACTACCATTGTTTTTTAAAATGGGAGTCTCTGAATTAAAAAAAAATTATGTGTATGACTGTTTAGCTTGCATGTGTGCAAACACATGCATGCAATGCCTGTAGAAGCCAAAAATGGGTATCAGATTCCCTGGAATGGAGTTACAGGCAGTTGATACATATGATGTGGGTGCTGGAAATTTAACGAGGTCCTCTGCAAAAGCAACCAGTGTTCTTAACTGCTGAGCTGAGCAATCTCTCCAGACCCTACTATTACTACTAAAATACTTTCCCCCCTATTTTTGCTTTTTGATTATTGCTTCTTGTGTCAGGTTGCCTTTAATGTATATTACAAAGTTAGTTATAATTTGTTTTATTGATTTTGCTTGTGATGTCATATATGCTTATTATTTTAATGCTGCCTCACCTCGTTTTTTCTGACTTTCCCATGGACAGTGAACAAGAAGAAATTTTCTACTCTAATTTCCTCATGCCTCTTAAGCACTCATTCACACCGTTTATCCTTCTGCCCATCTGAGCACCATTATCCATTATGGCTTATGTGTGTCCTGTTTAACATTTTGTTCTCTTTCTCTCCCCACTCTTTCTCTCTCTCTCTCTCTCTCTCTCTCTCTCTCTCTCTCTCCCCTCTCATGTGTAGCACAGGCTTGCTAAGAATTCTCTAGTAGGGGAGAATACCCTTTAACTCCTCCTCCTAAGTGTTGAAATTGCATGTGGTCACCACTATTCCTGCTTCGTATCTGTTTTATTCTATCTAAATCTATTCAGTTTTACTTTAATGATCAATATTTCCAGAAGTCATTTACATAATCATACTCTTATGCTAACCCATTCTTTCATTATATTTTCCATTATTATTTTGATCTATATGCGCATGTAAACTTTGTATTATTCAAATATGTCATTTTAATTGAGAAGCCAATTCCTCTTGAGTCTACTCTTTCCTCATTATTGATAATCACCCCACATTCACTTATTTCCTTATGTAGGTTGTAATGTTTGCGTGTGAACTAATCATTTTGCAAGGATCCCAATCTGAAAGAAGTCATGTCTTGTGAACTGAGAGACCATCTTCAAGGACAGTTTCATGTTTGCTTTTGCTATATCTCCAGCAGTTCTACCAGTCCTAGAGTAATCTTGTTGCAAATTTCTTGATTAGATGTACATGCTATGATGGTTCTGTAATTTGGAATGCATGTAAAATAGACAATTTAATTTCTTACAGGGAAGTTTTTGTTATCATTACCTTTATAAGTAATGTTATTTTTAGAAATTATTTATTTAATAAACGCATGATTAGAAGAAGCATTTCATTGCAGCATTACCTTTAATTTTTATTTCTTTGTAAGAAAAATAA
>NW_008339516.1:1127935-1138243 GCF_000622305.1 Nannospalax galili | reverse complement strand
GTAATGACAGCATTTTTAGGCTATAGGATTTATACAAGTATTCATTTCTAGATCCTAGATCACTTTTAGAAAAATCAGTATTGCTGTTGTAACTTTATTAAAGCTACTTCTCTGATAATTCACTGGGTTTACTAAATATTTATTTAAACCCATCATCAACCAAGAAGTGCAATTAAGTTCCTAGATACTATTTATTTTTCTTATTTAACATATGGAGGATCTCAGCTCTTTGTTTCAGTAACAGAAATTTATCTAAAGCAATTCTTATATTTTCCTCATGATTACTATTTTTATTTGGGTTGGAAGACATACTTATGTCTCTTCTATTTACCATGTAACTGGATGGTGAGGCTAAGCTCTCCATTCTATGACACGGTCTACATTCTAAAGTGTCTGGGTAATTTCATTATATCATTTTTATTGAGTTTCTGTACATTTCACATAATAGATCTTAATAAAATTCAGACACCCTCATCTCCCCCATCTCCACTCTCCATAACCCCCCATCACTGGATTTCATGCATTCTGTCATATATGTTAATCCCTATCTGGTCAAACATTTGGGCCCAGATGTCTCTCAGTGCAAGTTAATCCACTGGAGTCTAGCTAGCCTATCTAGAGTAATTGCCTTAAAGAAGATCTACTCTCCCTCACCCCATGGAAATCAGTTGTGCTCAGCTAGGGTTGGGGCTAGAGTTGGGGGCCTGCTGTCCATTACCCTAGTTATATGCTGGGTTTTTGTCTGATTGACTTGGCATGGTTTTGTGTATATTGTCACCCTTATTACAAGTTCATGTGGGCAAGTTCCCAGTGGCCCGAAAGTCTCTGTTTCCTTATATTCATGTACTAACCCTTGCTCTTACAATCTGTCTGCCCCCTCTTTCACAATGGTCCTTGAGCCATTGATGGGTGAGGTTTTATATAGGAATCCTATTCAAGGACATGCACTCTGTGGTCTCTCATTCTCTAAAACTTGGCCAGTTTTGATTTTCTGTGTGTATGGCACTCTGTTGCATAAGGAAGTTGTGCTCGTGTGAGTTGAGGAATGTATCAGTATCCTCTCTTCCCCTGTTCCACTATGTTCCATGAACCCTAGGTGTTGAGGTTCCACTGTAGATGTATCATTTAGGACTGGGCATCTCTCTGGTATATATTCTTTGTATATGACCAGTTGTGGAATTCTGCTGTAGCCTCCATCTGTTGAAAAGAGAAAAAAAAAAAGCCTCTTTGATAAGTGGTGGGTGTACTTGTCTGTCTGTAAATTTAAGGATCCATATTTAGCATACAATAAGAAATTTCATTTGTCTAGAGATATGACAGAGTTAGGGTTTTCTCTAGGATCTATGACCTCTCCAGCCCTGTCTACATAGCTTAATGGAGACACATAAACAGAAGTCTTAGCAAACAGAATCAGTTGAAGGGAACCTTAAACATTAATGAACTGCAGGAATCTCAATGTGAGTCTCTGAAAGCACATACTTTAGGTGTATCCAGGTGTAGGGAGAACCTAACCTGTGTCAGTTTTACCTTTAGGAAGTCAATAACTACTGGAGAAAAAATTGTCTCATGCTTCTAGCAGAAGAGAAGAAAATTTTTAAGTATTATAGAAACATCCAGAAGAGCTGGCTATGTTCATCATCATGGGGCTATTACCCTGAGAATCTATTTAACCAAAAATTCATTTGGTGGATACTTATCAGGGCCTTGCATTTTGGAGAGAATTCCTCATTTCAACCAAATCTAGCCTCTCACCCATGTAGGAGGCAGGTCAGGAAATAACAAATCACATATCGAGTTTATAATTAAGTACTGGCTTAGCCAAAAGCACAGCCATAATTAGAGAATTAGGGCTCACCTATTTTTGCATATTAAAAGGTTGGAAATCCTTATTTATATAATGTGTTTCACACAATAATATGTAGAAAACATAACATGTAACAACAAATGAGTAATATAGGGAAAACAATGAGAAGTCTCAGAAAGAACCCAAAAGAAATGTGACATCTCAAAAACAATGATACGTGAAGAAGTAATGCTCCAAGTAGGCTTATTAACATGTTGAATATGGACGAGCAACCAGTCTCTCAGCTTGAGGATATCATAATAGCATTCTCCCCAAAAAAAAAAAAAAGCGATGTAAGCTTTAAGGCATGCAGAATGGAACATGATAAGAAAGATAAAACAAGAAAAAAACATATTTCACACAGTAATATATGATGCTTCCTCCCATAAAGCAAACCACAAATCCAAGAAGCTGAAATAACCTCATACAAGAAGGAAAACAAAAAACTAAATCCACAGAAAATATAAGATAAAGAAAGAATTTTGGAAAGAGACCCTATATGTATATATAATATACATGGAAATATACTTTACAGAATCTGCACGACTGGGGAAAGCACAGTGTGAAATATTTGAAGGGTTGAAACACAAACAGAAACTTCTGCATCATGAGTAATTAAAATATACTTTGTGATAAATGAATATGAAAACACGAGTTATGAAAATTAGGGGGATTATATTAGAAATAAGACTGAAGGGGATATTTGTCAAATTCAGTGCATATGATCTCTAGATGGACTGACTATCCTCTGGTGGATGTATTTACACTCGAGGGCATCTGGGTATAAAAGCCTGACAGGATAGGACTTAATGTATATGGCTGAATACATGAAGTCCAGTGGGGGCATGTTGGGACATGAATGGTGGAGGGGGTCTAAATTTGATTAAAAACTATTGTACAAAATTACAAAAGCTCAATAAAGGTGTGGTGGTGCATGCCTTTAATTGCAGCACTCAGGAGGCAGAGGCAGGCAGATCTCTGTGAGTTCAAGGCCAGCTAGATCTACATAGTGAGTTCCAGGACAGCTGGGGCTACATGGTTACCCTGTCTCAAAAAGACCAGAAAAAAAGATCTTTTAAAAATAGAAGAAAAAGAAAAATTAAAATTACTCTCATAAATGTCCATGAAAGAAACCAGAAAGACATGCAAGTAAAATACAAAAACAACCAGCAATAGTAATAATAATAATAATAATAATAATAATAGATAACATTGTCCCAGTTTGTTCTTCATTGCTGTGACAAAATACTCTGACCACTACCCACTTCGGGAGGAAAGGTTTTATTTAGCTTACATATCCCAGGTCACATTTCATGCAGGAGCCCATGGTAGGAACTCAGGGCAGGAACCTGGAGTCAGGAGCTGGAGCACAGGCCGTGGAGGAATGCTGCTTACTGGCTTGCTCTCCTGGCCCCTGCTCAGCCTGCTTTCTTATGCAACACAGGCCCATCTGCCCAGGGGTGGCACCACCCACAGTGGACTGGGACCTCCCACATCACTCATCAAGAAGATGCCCCTCAGACATGGCCACAGGCCAGTCCAATAAAGACAATTCCCCTATTGAGGATCTCTCAACCCAGGTGTGTCAAGCTGACATCAAAGCTGTCCAGCAGAAACATAAATCAATAAATTTAAAACAGTAAGTCAACCATGAATTGTATTTTTTTAAAAATGTCAATGTGTATCCAGTAACTAAGAAAAAAGCGGTAGGACAGAAACTTCTCATTTTAGAAATGAAAAAGGAGAAGAAAGGACAGATCATTGTATATTAAGTTGATAGTCATTAATTCTACATTCTCAAACATCACAATATATCAACTAAAGGGGTTGGTTAACAGGGATGCATTACAGAATATAGTCATATTTTCTTTCCAAATGAGGTAATTCTTGTTCTTGAAATAAAATGTTACAATTTATATTTTGCCTCATTTCAAGCAATTATTTGGTTTTAGAGAATCCTGCCTCTGTGTGATACCGGGTTTTTTTCACATATTGATGACAAATGCACTAACAAACATTTCCAAGTGTTTTCACTAAGTCTGATACCTTTGTAAGGTTAATGAATAGACTGTAAATGCATACCTTGCCTGCAGTAAAAATCAACAATCTGTGCTACATTGCTGCCTTAAGTAACAATAAAATTCCAGGAGTTCATGGATAAAGTAAGATACCTGAAATTATGTTGAATATAATTGGCATGGTTAAAAAACAGTTGGGTATTATTTGAGCAGAGAAATAAAGAATTATTTATGTGCATCATAATGTTTAACTTTCCAAAAAAATACCAAGAATTTCTCTAAGTCCTAATCTTTCACAGCAAAATTCAGACTTATAAGCATCATTTCTTATTTTTCTTGAAAGCTCTAAGAAAATAAAATATATTTTCATAAGTCTGTGAATTATGCTTGAGGTTCATGTCTTATCTGCCCAAATCATGCATAAGTGAATCAACGTAACAAATTTCGCCATTGCTGATTTTGCAAGTGTGCTTTTCATAGGACTGTCTTCAGGCCATACACTCCTCAGCTCCCTACTATTTTCACCTCAAAGTAAGTAGGCAGCTTTCACGACTCTATTTTATAGAAATCATTTTTAACCTTATTTAATTTTTATTTAAGATCTAATGAAATTGACAGACTTCCTTACACACACACACACACACACACACACACACACACACACACTCACACATGAACAACCTACTGAATCCATTTAGTGGTCCTCATATGAACACCTGTGATGTTCCTTGAGCGATACATGTAGGAGCTGTTGCTAGATGTATCAATTAGGATTGGGTACCCCAGGCCAATTATTTTCTACATTTGACCACTTGATGGTCTTGGCAGTAATTTCTGTCAAATGCAAAAAGCATCTTCTTTGCTGAGGGGTAAGAGCTGTACTTTTCTATGGTATTAGGATAGAATAATTAACTACTACACAGACAGGAAAATGGCTGTAGTAGGTGCTCCTTGAGGGTCTATCGTTTCAAATATTCATTTTATAAAGGCAAACTTTTATCTGAAATTCATTTATGAGTTTCTCTGGCTCATTACATAATTGATATTAGTACATATTGTGATGTCTTTTCAGTCTCAGAGTTGAGAAATTATAATAGATAATATATCTTTTCCTAGAAAATGAATAGTTACTTCATTATTTAATATGAGAAAACAGCATATAGTTTACTTATTGAGAATTAATAAAAATCAATGAGTAGGCATTCTTTTATGCTCTGTGATATCTAAAACCTCAAGGCCTGACTTTCTTTTGTCTTATCTGCCAGCTTAGAAATACATCTAACTGAGGCCAGAGAGTTGGCTTAGCAGTTAAGAGCAAGGGCTACTCTTGCTGAGGACCAGTATTTGGTTCTCAGCACCCACATAGTGGCTAACAACAGTCAGTAACTACAGTTCCATGAAATCTGAAGCCCTCTTTTGACCTCTGTGGGCATTGTACATACAGGTGCAGGCAATACTCATAAAATAAAAATAACAAATAAATATTTAGAAACAATGTACCTACCCTAGAATGCTATTGTTTTCCTTTTAATTTCATATGACATAAACTCAAACTCATTCACTAATCTATAAATAGCTTTTAAGTATCGATCACATTTCTGTAAGGACTCAGATTTTGTTCTATTGGCACTTAACTATTCATACTTAGGACTTCACATACAGATGCTTTATAGTAGAGGGCATACATTTTGTTTATCAACATGCTGACATAATCATGGTTTCTTGATACTTATTAAGACATTAGTTCATAAATTCATAATCTTGTATGTTAAGTAATAAACTATGTGAATTACAGTATTTTGTCATTGAACTTTTGAAAGGACAAATATTTAAAGGGGATATACATGTGTATTTTGCCCCAAGACTGTGTGTATATGAACTTAAATTCCATACTTAAGGCTCAAAGTATTTTTTTAAATGCTCAGGATTATATGCACTCCTTAAATTTCTAAGAGAATAGCAAGTGCAGTGTATAGTATTTATAAATTATATATAAACACATATTTGCATATGTATGTCTATCATTTGAGGACATGTTTAAAGAACATCTGACTCAGAATGTATGAAATCAAAGATTATACGTTTTCAACAAGATTCATTTTACCATTGGAAAGACCATACTTTGAGGAGAATTTTCTTTATCATCTATGACCTCTCCACAGAGATAGTTTGTTTTTCTGCTCATTGTATATATAAACACATATTTGCATATGTATGTCTATCATTTGAGGACATGTTTAAAGAACATCTGACTCAGAATGTATGAAATCAAAGATTATACGTTTTCAACAAGATTCATTTTACCATTGGAAAGACCATACTTTGAGGAGAATTTTCTTTATCATCTATGACCTCTCCACAGAGATAGTTTGTTTTTCTGCTCATTGTTGTGGTTATTAGTCTTTAAAGCTGGGACTGGACCATTGATTGATTCTACTATGTTCTTTTGAGTCAACTATCAAATATTCTAGAAACCAGAAAGTTCTACATAACTTAGAGATATTGTTTTGTTTATTATTTGAGTCTAGCTTTTTATTTATTTCTAAGGAATACTTGTGGTTATTGATGACTCATTTACTCTGGCATTACCATGCCATGTTACAATTACCTGAATAAAAATCTGACTCTTAACTTTTGTTTTAAGAGTGAGCCTGACCTGGGAGGATATCTCTTCGCCCAGATTCTTGGAACTCTCTCCTGGACCTGTTCTTGGAACCGTGTACCTGATTCAGGCTTCACACATAATTTCATTCAAAACCACTTCTCCAGCCTCAGTTGAGGAAATACAAGCTTGAATTCACCATTCTCAGATAATCTTGTCCTTTCATCCTTAGTTTTAGAATATATCAAACATACAATCTCAAGCATTCTTTCTCAATCCAGATTTTCATGAAGGTGCATACACTGCCTTTTAGCACATTGATATGTTAATTCTCAAGCATACCTACATTCATTCATTTTCTTTGTGGGTTGAGTAGTAAATTGAGGTTCCCTGGACATAAGATCAGGCTCCCAGATCACAAGAACACATAGTCAGTGATTTTGCCAAAATAAAATAAGTCATTAGTCCAGATTACATACATTTCTTGAAAGTCATTCCTATAATTTATTTGCAAATTCCTGACAAATTATTGGTGGATTGTGTCCAAAATAATTGGCCCAAAAGTAATACTTATGACTTCTGAATGTTAGTATGTCATTCCAGCATAGATTGATAAATATCCAATCATTATCAGTAAAGTGTGTGATTGGGTAGGAAGATAGGAGAATAATACTTTATTACTGTGTACACATCTTTAAGAGCCTTTCTCTCCTCTCTATAGGCTGTCAAAAATTTTAGAAAAAAGGTATTTTTTGAAAGTTTATCCATCCCACAAACACATTTTGAAATTCTTCCTCCTCACTTGATATTAAAAGAAGCTGAGGCCCTTGAAAGAGGTGATTAGGTGGTGTCGATCAAGTTCTCCTGACTGATATTTGTTCACTTACAAAAGAGTTGCAGTCAGAAGATATCACTGGTGATCAAAATCCACTGGCCTTTGCTCATGGACTCTCTAAACTCTAGGAGAGTAAGAAATGAATTTCCTTTTCAAAAATTGGCAAATTAATGCTATTTTATTATGGTATTTATATTTAACAAACATCAGGTGAATGCTATTCATCAATACATTCTATAATAAATGTGATATAATGAGGAGTAAAATGCAACCACAATCCTTAAGTGCCCACAATAATATATTTCATCTCTTATAATATGATGTAAAAAGTACAAAATTAAAATATATAATGTGTTATGTTGACCCTTCTTACCATTAGTTTCCTTAACAATGCAATGAGAGAGAAAGAACTGACATATGAAATTACAGTAACAGTATCTCTCAACAGCAAATTTTATAATGAATAGTTAGCTTTGCTTCCTTTGAGTTCTTTCCTGTGCTATAACTTTATGAGTTTTAATATTCTATCTCTTTTGTCAAACCCATGAGATAGCCACAGTTATAAAACCTCGTGTTATGAGAAATTTTTGCATCATACCCAATAAATCTTGTCTAATTGTAAAAACAAATATTAAACATAAGACATATATATTATAAATAAAGTCTTGATTAGATAATAGCCACAAAATGAAGACTACAAAAATCAGAAAAGAGGTTAACACCTTGTCTAAAAAGTCATTTGGGGACAAGTAGGTACATAAGACTAGCAAATGAATTACAGCACCAACACCACATAAAGCAGTGATATATTGATTCCAAGGACTTCATAAAACAGAAGGACAGTAAATTTCATATCCTTCAGGGAAGAATGTAAATATGAACAGAGGGTGATTTTCAAAAGACTGCAGTAGTATTTTCTTTCATGTCTTCCAAGGGATTATGAATAAGTGAAAACTAGTTCTTTTATGTTCCACTGAAAACCTTTGCTGAAAAAGGCTGTAATGCTGGTTTTTGTTTTCTTTTTAACTTAGTGGTTTCGTCAGATGTGGTAGTTATTTGTGTTTTGTGCTACCGGGTTTAAAATGAAACATGTTCCTGGTACTTGAACTCTCCTATGAGAAGTCAAATGCTTTTGTCTAGCTGCAATTCCTCCCTTGAATGTGAGTAATTGAGTTCCCAAAGATAGATCTGAAATAGGAGAATGCACCTGATTTCTGTGTAAATTGAAGCTTTTATTTCCCTTTTACCTGTCACTATGTTCTTTTCGTAAGGAAAATAAATGACAGAATATTTTCTTTTTTTTTCAATCTTAGTTTAATATTGGAGGTAGGTTTGTCATGCTTAAGTTCTTAAGTTTTACAACTTTTTCTTAAAGAGATACAATTAATATTTTAGATTAGAACATTTAAAAGAGTATATTGTGACATAAATAATTATTTCCTTGAGGGAATTAGCTTTTATAGTTGACCTAGTAACAAGATACCAAATTAATTGTTTTTCATCAGGGCTGTTAATCATAATGGGGACAATTTTACACAATGAGCTCCCTAGTAATTGAATATTGCTTCTCACTATAAATATAATTTAAATCACCCAGTATGTTTAAATGCTGCAGAAGGAAGAGTTTTTAAGCAGTTGGAGATGATCCATAAGCTAATTGCTAAGCAGTGCTGACATTTTCATTTATTATAGACTGCTCAACCATTAATTGTGTATGGTGATACAGTTCACTGGAGTTTTTCATTGAACAAGTTGCAAAGGTTAACTGGAGTCAAGTTGATGTTCAAAAATAAGCAAGAAGCATGGCTCCTATCTACAACAGCGTATATAAATAAAAGTCAGTGTTTGAAAAAGTATATGCAAACTAAAATTTTTACCAAAAAAAAGTAGTATATAATTTCTTTTATGGAGGAATTCAAAATGTAAAAATTTTTTAAGATTAAATTTTATAAACACATTTGCTATTATTTCTATTTGTTTCCGAGATAAACAATTTTTAAAAAATTAACACATTTGAAGAAACGTGTATTTAATACTCAAGCATTTCATCACTAAACACCCTAAGACTTACTTATTAGGTCATCAGAAGCTGTATATTATTCTAAAATATTTGATTCTTTCTCATTTGTTGACTATGCTCAGGTACATATTACACATCCTTAGTGCTAGAATGTGGATGAACCAAATTCCAAAGCCCTTGCTCCTTTCCTTCCCTGCAATTAATTAGTTTTCCTTGAAAGTAAAAATATGATCAATGATGCTTAGTGTCTGGCACGTAATAAATCAGAAAAAAATTTTAATAATAAGAGCATTTTAGTAGAACTTTACTTAGCAGTAATTTCACTTGTGGAAAAATCTAATTGATGATAATTTCTTACAGAAAAATATTCACACACAGACATATCTGTAGTAGACATGAAAAAGTACCTCACATATATGATTTCTGCTATTCACATATTCCTAGTAGCTGTATCTTAACAAGCTTTAGGTGCTCATAGCTGAAACCTAACTTCTTTTCCATATGCTGAGCCATTTTGCCTGATAGAATTTGATAGTATTTTACTTGGTTCATGAATGTTTGGAGCAATTACATCTTCTTGATTCACTTTTGCTTTTAATGGCAAAAAGTGTACATTACCCCAATTATAAAAGTTATTCTTCATGTTATGTCGTCTTATTTTTAAATTATACCATAGCATGTTATGTAACATATGTATCTGATAGATCATATTTTTTATAGATATTTATAAACTCTGTTTTTAAGTGTTTTTAATGTTAATTAGATATGTGATATATCCAGAATCTTGAATTGTTCTGTTTTAACAGATGAGTTTAAAGCATTTACTTTTATTATAATAAGTATTTTAGTTTTTGTTTTAACTTTTCTGGTTATGATTTCACCACTATTATTATAATGATTAATATTTTTGTACCTTTTTCATTTTTCTGATTTGCTTCAAATCTATGTATAAAATGCAATTTTTAGGTGGTGACATAATTTTGGATTTTG
>NW_008339516.1:1104486-1127866 GCF_000622305.1 Nannospalax galili | reverse complement strand
CTTATTTGTTTTTAATATTTTATTTAAATATAAATTTATATTTGTTGTGTAAAAATATCCTATTGCTATATTTTTACCTTCCTCTGCTTCCTCCAATCCTGTTGTGGACGCATTATCTGTGTTCTCTTCAGACTCATGTCTTGAAGCTATGATCCTTAAGAATCTCCAAGGAACATCTAATCATTGATGTTCTGTTGTTATTTGTAGGCTGAGCATATTAGACAATAAATTATCATAGATGGCATCATGAAGGTGAATTGGAGGAAGGAGAGGCGAAGGTGACTACAATGGTCATCTCACTCTGCTATGATAGGACAGAGTAAGAAGGTACAACATGCAAATGTGAAACAGTGGCCTCACCAGACACTGACGCAATTAGCATACTGACTGTGAAAACAAAAGTGAGAGATTTTTGTTAATCTCTCAGTCTATCATACCTAATATACTGGCCTGAATAAAATCAAACTCTTTTTAAAAACTATTTTCTATTTATTCATTTTATTTTATGTGTATTGCGTGTATTGCCTGCATGTAGGTAAGTGCACCCATGTCGTGCAATGCCCTCGAAGGACAGAAGACACTGTTGGATTCCCTGGAACTGGAGTTATGGGCAGTTGTTAGCTGCATTTGGGTGCTGGGATTCAAACCCCAGTCTTCTGGAAGAACAACCAGTGTTCTTAACCACTGAGCGATCTCTCCAGCCCAAAATGTTTTATTTATTATCTTTGAGTGAAGTGCCTACATACATGTCATGCAGCGCCCACAGAGGTCAGAAGAGGGCATCAGATCCCACGGAACTGGAGTTTGGGATGGTCGTCACCATGTGGGTGCTGGGAACTGAACCCAGGTCCTCTGCAAGAGCCGCGAGTGCTCTTAGCTGCTTTTGTGATCTGTTTTATGATCCACAATGAACCATTTTGCTTTAACTTGCAATGAATTTCGGGGTGTAAATTTATTTTCTTTTGACATTTTGGAATTTCATTGTTTTTTCTGAGAGTATTTGCTAGCTAATAATTATTGATTTCTCAGTTTTGATCTTGGCAAAATTGTGGCAGTTTATCAATGTGTTTGAAAGGTTTTAAATGGACTACACTCATTTTAGTTGTAAATTCTTTCTTGCCTACTCTATTTGACATGCTAAAGATTTTTTTAATAGTTAGCTACACAGTCTTTATCAAATTAATTCCTTAACAGAAGGTCCCATCTATTATTACCATTATCTTGTGGTTTAAATTCCAACAGATGAATTTGGGAAGAACACATACATTCAAATCATAAGCATTTTATGTCAAAAATTCTTAGCACTTTGTGATTGAATACCTACATTCATAATTCAGCTCATTTATCATTTTAATATATCCAATTTTCCCTTTTAGTCCCCAATGTGCTCATTGTGGTGCATATATATGCAATTGTTTACAAAAATATTGCTTCATTAATTTCCATCTAATTTTGGTAAAACCTCTTGTGTTGCAGAGCCAAGTAAGGGAGAGGTAGGTTATCTACCTCATTTCAATGAGGGCAAATATTATATTTTTATTCTTATATATTTTTACTAGCAGAACTGAGGGTCAGAAGAGCACATTTTGTGCATGGTGCAAACGTAAGTTTATTATAATAGAACTTTCTTAGCCTTTTCAGATTTGGATAAAAACTCTACTAATTATGTTGCTTTAAAAGCAAATGAAAACTTTTTTCCTTACCATTCTAGAGACTGGAAAGCTCAGCATCATGATGCCACTGGATTCAGCATCTCCATAGTACTCAGTTCTTGTAGGCTTCGTAAAGATTCAAAGGCAAGAGTTCATAGGGTCCCTTCTTCCCCTGCCTGCACACTGTGAAAGGAATGGGCGACTTTGAGACGTTCCTTTCATACAAGTAAAAAGTCCTGCCTACAAGAGTACTTTTTCTCACATGTAACAATCTGCAGTATTCACTAAATTCTGTATTTTACGACTTTATGGATTAGGAATTCAAGCTGTGAATTTGTTAAGATAATAGGAAATTGAAGATCATTAACAAGGGTAGAAAGTTCCAACATACATTTTGAACAAAGTCACTGGCAAATGTTTGAGGTGTGTAGCATTTGTGTAATTTCTAAATAACTTGATAGATCTACATATAATTTTCACAGTGTACCTAGTGTTTCTCAGGAAATTTTCATATAAGGAAATGGAAAAAGTTCATTTTCTTGAAATGGTTCCCTATTGTATCAATCAATTTGGAACAAATTTGCATTTTGATAATAGGCATTACAGCACAATGAACTGCAATTGAAATAAGAAAAGAGCTGGCCATGATTATATTAAAATCCTACAACACTCTTCTGTGAGGACAGTAAGTTTTAAGTCTTAGGGAGATATGCATATTTACATATAAAATACATTCTTATCAATATATTATTTTTCATTTTTTGTTTCATTTTGTTTTGTTTGAGACACTCACTACATAGCTAGGCTAGGCATAAACTGTTAAACCTCCTGCCTCTGCCTCTTGAATTGCTTAGAATATATGAAAGTATCACCAAGCCCAGCCCATTATTAGTATTTTAATCACTGAATATCTTTAATATCATAAACATCAATTTAAAGTATGATTACGTATTCCTTTAACACTATAATCCCATTTAATTTAATCATGCTGTCGCCAGAGTTCTCTCTGGGTCTCTTGCGCTATCAGGCAAACCATACAGCATATCTTTATGTACATTTATTATTATCATCCTGGATGGGGAGGGGATTGACTTACAACAAAAGGAACACCCAGTGCCTAGCTGCCTGCCACTCAGCTCTGGGCCACAGCTCAGGGCCCACCATACCACATGCGCTCCCTTGGCAAGCCCATATTCACTGATAGCATTAGGCCACCTAACTTGGGCCCGCAGTCTCATTCCAGGTTGGTAAATGCCCCTTCTCGTGAGTGACGCCGGGGCCATCTTTTTTATCCATGCCTGCCTCGACCCGTTCTCCACACCCACCACCGCGGGTTCCCCACACCTGACAGCACCACAGGTTCCTGGCTGCTTGCGAGTCTGTCCCAAGATGGAGCCACAAGCCCCTCCTTCCCGTGGCTAACTCTGTACAGTCAATTCTCAGCAGCAGGCCCCAACCCTTGGAGGAACCAGAACTCCTGGGGAATGCCCTCCATCCCTTTCCTCTGCTCTCACAATCTTTCTGCCAATTGTCCACTAAGGTCCCTGAGTCTTGGAAGGGGTAACAGATGTAGGGTGATCTCTCTTCTGTCATGGTGAGATAGCAACTTCTTGGGCCTCCCTATTATTTGTCTTTAAGCTGTGGCCATTGATCGAACTCAGTGGTGTTTCTTCTTCTCTGAAGACAAATGGAAGGAAGTAGACACATTTAAACAAACATGAATGTAAATACAAATGCCTAGAAGATATCCTGGTAGATGTACTATATTCATTAAATAGTATACTTTTTATGGCTTCCCTTCTAGGGCCTGTAGCCTTTCTCTACAAAAGGCTTTGGCCTGGTCTACAGCACCAGATGTGTGTTCCACCCCTAGGAGCAGGCCTTTTTCAATTATAAATTTGTCAATTGTATATATGTTGGTTGAGCCCTTATTGCACTTGCAGGTATTGCTTGTCATGTCCATAGTGTGCAGCACGTAGGGTCTATCATTGAGTAGAATCATAGTGAATCCTTTCTTCCCCAGCCATCTGGATAGCACCTTCTGGCAATATGAATGCCATCCATCCAGTGGCATGGAGTTTTTTGGTTTAGTCTCAGTTCCATCTCTTCCTCTTCTCTTGTGCTCACAACATGCAGTGTCTTCAGCAACATGACCTTACCAACCTTTCTAGTGTACAATCAACATTAATGGCAATAGCCTTGGTTTATTGAAGGACATCTAGGATCTCTCTGACCAACAACTCATGGGGGCAACCCACCCTTGGTACTGTAGATTTTCTTACCAGTTGTATACTTTGGAAGTCTCTGTCTTCATCTTACCTAACCATAAAACTCCCAAGGCTCTTACAGCTATAGCTGGCCTTTGCTTCTATGGTTAACACCATAGAGTAAATCAATCATGGACAAGGTCTCACACAGCATGGAAAGGTTTTTTTCCATTCATCTTAACTCTTTTCTCCATAGATCATTGGTAGGTACCATAGCATGGGTATGAGGCATTAATTTGGTTAGCTCTTTACCAGTTTTAGTTATCCCTTTGGAGTCATTTCACACTTGGGGGATTTTACATGGAGTGTCTTTGTATTCTTTTATTCTTGATACTCTTACAGGTGTTGGCTCCAGTTCCCTGACTCTGCACTGGGCTAATGAGGCAGGGGCCTTCTCCTGTCCTGGTGCAATTGTTGGTTCCCTAAGTCAGGTAGGCCTTGGGTCTGCCTCCTGACTGTAGCCATATCTGTCATCTTCCCATTGACCACACCAGGTTGCTGGGGGAGAACTTGGTGGGAAAATTTGCTTCCACCTCTAGTATAGCCTTTAACAGAAGAGAAATGCATCTTATTTAATCCTTAGGGATCCTTAACCACCCCTTGTACAGTTTTTATCCTTCGAATGTCTTTTGTAAACTGTTCTGGTTTTAAAACCTTCCTGAAATGCCTTAGTACAGAATTTGGTTTTCTATCAATTTTTTTCTCTGGGGATTTGGGCTTGACATAAGTCTTGCCAATTTGTCTTTGAGTAACCCAAGTGGACCATTTCTTCTGTCTTGTCTTTTTCATATCTCTTATAAGGTGTTCTGTTATTTTACAGACATGTTTTACTGCCGCAAGCCATGACTCTGACCAGCAGAGCCGAGGAAAGGACAACACAGATGAGGTTCACTTCACTTTCAAGTCTCTTCTCTTTATTGAACATTTGTACAAAGCTTTTATAGGGAAGCAGAGGGCGGAAGAAGCTGGGCAGGTAAGTTCCGCTGTTTACCGCACCTTCCACAGCCAGACCACGAGGCAGGATGTTTTTACAGGATGAAGAAATTTACAAGGTTGAGGCAGACAATAGTTACCATTTCTGGGCAGGGGGCCCATGGCTCCCTACATTTTACATGCTGGTCAGAATCATTTAGAGTCACCAAAGCCTCTCTCACTTTACAAATATCCTGTCCCATCAAAGAGCTTACCATTCTTGAAGTCCCAATTGAATTAGGCTTTCCTTCATATCTCTTGTGAACACAGTCTTACCTGGCCTAGTGAGCTGGACATCATATATTGCTTTTCTCATAACTAGTTCTCTCAGTAATGCCTACCCCTCCTTTATAGTCCTCCCTAATCATGTTAGTCTCCCTTGGTGTTGACCATGTGTCTTTAATGCCTTCAACCACCATCCCATTAAGGACTTCTCCCACCTGCATTAGCCTAGGTTGAACAGCCTATATCGCAAGGATGGATGGGTGGTTATATAACCCAGCTGTGAAACTTCTGAAGGACTTAGACTGATGTCATTTTCTCCCATGTCCCATACTCTCACAAGCCACATGGCTAGGGGCTCTTTGCTTGCTTGCTTATGTTTTTCCTAGTTTTAACAGTTCTTGAATGGAATATTTCCTAGTTACATTACAGCATTTTTTTTTTCTTTTGTATCAATGGTTGAATCTGAGGGGCAGCTTTAGCTACTTTTATTTTTAGGTCATTTTCTTTTTTACTATTATCTGTCTTTTCCTCTGAGTCCTTGGACCTTACACAAGTCAAAGTATCCTGCTTTTTCTCTGCTTTGCAACTGGATCTGTCAGGACTTCCCTAGCTTTTTCAGCTTCCCCTGCCTGGGACACATCTGCTATTATGCAAAGTGGCCATGCCCCCTCTGTGGGTTCTCCCTTGCTTCCAAAGCAGGTACAAGTTTTTCTAGCCTTTGGGTAACCTTTAACAAATCTTCACATACATGCAACATATCCCCACATTTACAACATAGCTGTGACCCACTCTTTTGTGTTGCTGGCCTTTTTTTAGTTATAGAGTTTATAATCCATTGCATATGCCGTGTGACTATCACTAACCCCATTAAGCTTATGGGGTTTGATTGTCTTTCCACCCCCCAGGTTCCTGGCAGCTGCTCCTGGATTTGGGAATCAGAGCCCAGCTGACCCACAACAGAGGCAGCTGGAACAACACTGCTTTCCCAGACTCACATCCCCAAGGCTATGGTTCTTTTATCTGGGCCAGACTTCACCAATTTTGTCACCAGAGTTCACTCTGGGTCTCTTGCGTTATCAGGCAAGCCATATAACATATCTTTATGTACATTTATTATTATCATCATCGTTGGGGGTGAGAGGAGTGACTTATAAGTAAAGGAACAGCCAGTGCCTAACTCTATGCTTCTCAGTTCCAGGCCTCCCAGTTCTGTGCCTCAGCTCAGAGCCTGCTATACCACATCACTCCTGTAGCATGCCCATAGTCACCACTAGCATTCACCCACCCATCTTGGGTCTCATTCTGGGTCAGTAAATTCCCCTTCTCGCAACACAGGTGAGATGCTGGGGCAATCTTTTTTTCCACGCCCACCTCCACATCTTCTCCACACTTGCCTCCATGGGTCCCCACACCTGCCAGTACTGCGGGTTCCTGGCTGCTAGAGGCTTCTGTCTCAAGATGGAGCTACAAGCCCCTCCTTCTGCAGCTAACCCTGCACAGACAATTCTCTGCAGCAGGCCCCGCCCCTTGGAGAAACCAGAACGTCTGGGAACACACATGCTTCTCACACATTTGAGCTATAATAGAAGTTAGGAAGTTTATAGTAAATATAAATTATGAAAATTGGTATCAGTAGAATATACTCTGTATTTTTAACTACTGATGTTTATAATCATGGGGAAAATGCTCTTATGATCTTGAAATAATAAATATCCTTTCAGAACTATGAAGAAAGAATAACAATATAAACAAACCTTCTTTAAGTTTCTTCTTGGTGTTTATTAAAATATTTTGGCTTGAACTTGTGAAGTGAGTTTGCTGATGAGGGTATAATCTTCCAAATCTGCCAACCTGAGTCAATTCCCAGTACTCACATGTTTGAAGGACAGAACTAACTTGTAAATGTTATCCTCTGATCTCTTCCATGGCCCATTCATGTTCACACACAAACATACAGACACACATATACACACACACACACATACACACACACACACACACACACATACACACTAAATGTGATAAAATATTTTGACCTGATACATTGCTTTGTGTTTCTATGAAAAAGACTGACCAAAAGCAACTTGAGCAGTGTATTAGTTATTTTTCCATTGCAGTGTTCAAACACCATGATCAAAAAAATTTATAGAAAGAACTTACTTGGGCTTAAAATTTCAGTGGCTTGAGTCCATCATGATGGGGAGACATGACAGAGGTGATCATAAAGCTGTGTGGTCCCATTTTTAATGACTCAAGAAGCAGAGAAGGCAAGCTGGGAATGAAACAAGATTGTGAACTCTCAGAGCACACCCCAGTGACATTCTTCCACTAGTAAGAGCATACCTAAAGATTTCATGACCTTTCTCAAAAAACGCCACAAACTGGAGTACATGTAGAAAGTATCCGAATACTTCAAAAGGATTTTTATGTGGACTGTAGTTTACAGTCTATCTTTGAAGGAAGCAAAGAAGGAACTCAATACAGGAACTAAAGCAGAGACTGTGGAGGAATGCTTTTTCCTAACTTGTTTCCCCTGGCTTACTCAACTTGCTTTCTAATAGTCCAGGTCCACCTGCCTATGGATGACACCACCCACAGTGGGCAGGGCCCCTCTTACATGACCTAGAAATTAGCAAAGTGACTCAAAGACATGGCCACAGGCCATTATGATCTGAAAAATTCTTTAGATGGGGTTCCCTGTTCCAGGTGATCTCAGTTTGTATCAAGTTGACCAAAACTAACCAGCCCAGTCTCATAATGCAGTATATTTTATTATATGACATATATTTCCTCTGTGTATGATGGGAGTATGTATATGTATGAAGTATTTCTCCATAAAATTGAATTTTTGTGTAAACAGGGGGAGTTTGCTGCATAAATAGTTTTATCTAATTCCTCAAATCTGCTGAAATTATTTATTTTCCTCAGTGTTTTTAATCCAAAAGTCTCAATCTGGAATAACCGTAATTTCCTTCATCACATTTGATCACTAGTCTTCTGGATTACTATGAGTCTTTGTGGATTCCATTAGAAAATAACATTATAACATTCAACAAAGTCCTTCTTTCTAATGTTTCTTCATCAGGCCATCATAAACAAAATGGTTACTTTGCCCTCGGGCACTACTGTCTTTCATATCATCTAAGATTTTATTGTTTTTCTTCTTAGTAACCCTTCTCTGTCATTTCTAGGCAGCTCCTACTGCACCTTTCCCAGTACAGAACCCTTTTGAAAATCATATAGCTGCCTACTACCCCTCTGTTCCCTCACCTTCAAAGATGAAAGAGCTCAGCACCTGAATCAGTGTTTCTCTCTGTATTTTCCCTGCCATAATCCACAATTATTTAAGTATTCATGTTCAAGACACTTTTAATTTCTTCTGCTCCAGTGCTCTTCACCTTCCACTCTCCCAGTTACAAACTAATTACAGTCCTTTCAATACTATGTCAGTTTTGAGTTACTTTAACAAAATCCTGGGTTCCATCAACTATAGTGTGAAGAAATTTATTTTTGGTCCTATTGTTTGGAGGTTTCAATGGCTAGCCATAGGCAAACCATTGTTTTTACATTTCTGATGGGTATGGAAGTGTGGGGTCAATCTTTTAGGGTGGGAAGATGAGAACTAGGAGATTTCTTTACTTCATGATCATGATATGAAAAAGAGAAGAGAAAGGTATGGGAGACCCATTGTCCCCTTTCAGGGCTTACCTTCCATGATGACCTTAAACATTCCATTAGTTTATAACTCTTGATATTTCCACTTTCTCCCAACAGCACAGACAAATCTTAACAATTGGGCTTTGGGGAAGGAATGTAGATCTAATCTATCACAGCAGCTTAATTACAGTTTCTATGTGCCATTTTAAATTATTTATTTTGCTACTTTTTTCTACTATCTTTTCTATTTCACTTAAATCTTACAGGAAAATCTCCAAAGTGACTGAATTCAGTTTTCTTCCTGCTGTGCATAGGCAGTATCATCAAGCAGTGATCATTCTAACTTTAAAGCCATGCTTACAAATTTAAGAACTAATATCACAACACAATAAGTATTCTCAATTAAAAAACTACAAATCTCAAGGCATATTTCTATTTGGCTCAGCAGTTTCCCTGAGTCTAGTTCTTATCTTGCTAATTATTTTACATATTGACCTTTTTATAAAAAATATTTTTATTTATTATTTTCAATTTATGTGTATGAGTGTATTGCCTGTGTGTGAGTGCACCTATGTCATGCAATGCCGCAGAGGTCAGAAGAGCATTTTGGATTCCCCTGGAACTGGAGTTAAGGAACTGTTTGTAGCCACCATGTGGGTGCTGTGAATCAAACCCAGGTCCTCTGCAACAGCAGTCAGTGCTCTTAACCACTGAGCCATCACTCCAGCCCCCATATTAACCTTTTTATTTACCAAACCTCCCAGCGTACACCACTTGAAATAAGCTGGCTGCTCCTCAAAACCTTTGCCTGGTTCTTGATACATAAAGTATATTCCTTGACCTACTTTCTGTTAGATGTACAGAAGTAACTTGGTCAAGATAATGACATGAGATCGCAAATTATGTGTCAACATCTTAGTTCCTCTTCTTTTCCTCCAATAAAAAATACCCTAACAAAAGCAAAGTAAGGAAAATGTTTATTTAGCTTACAGCTCCAGGTTGCAGTCTGTCATGGCAAAGAAGTCCCAGTCTGTAGCCAGAAGACAATAAGCATGCCTGCTCCTGCTCAGCTCACAGTCTCTACTCTTATGCAGACCAAGATCAGATGCCTAAGGAAAAGTGCCAACTATAGTAGGAAAGACTGCCAAACTTAACTAATTTGATGAAGATGAGTCTCCAAAGGCATGCCCAAAGACCTTTCTCCTAGGTAATTTGAGGATTTATCATTTTGACAATTACCATTATCACATCATTTATTGGTCATTAAAGTTAACAATTTGTGATGTTTGTGTATGTTCTCCCCACTATCCTTCCCTGTAACCTGGATGGAGTCCTTGATAAAGTCAGTTGTAGGACAGAATTGAAATATAAGAAGCATTAAATACAAGAGATTATTCTAAAGAAGTCTATCCAATTTATAGCTAAGCAAAGCCCTTTGCTGTCTTAAGTATGGAGATAAGGGTTTTATTTTTATCTGCATGCTTGAATTAAGCATTTCTATTTTCAGAACACTTATAAATCCTCACTCTCATCTAATAATGGTATTTTTATATTTCACAGTAAAGATATAAAAATTGAAGTAATTTTTATATGATTCTCAAACTCTTCCCTACTGTTTATCTATTGATTGAGGCTGTACTCATAACAGCTTCCTGACAAAGTGGTAAAACTTTCTATACTTTATTGATAGAAACAAAATCAAATTCTGTATTTTCTACTGAGAATTTTTTTCACAATTATGCACCATTTATTTTCTATGCTATCAATAAGGCCCCAAAGGTATACATGTACACTATTGTTCACTTGTCCTCAGAGAAAGTCTAACTACTTTGGCACTCATTTACTAAATAATGGATTCCTCCAGTGATCAACATTTTGGTTGGTTATGCATATATTTCTACCTACATTCCATTCCTAGGTCATCTCTATTATACATATGAATTTAAATATTCTTACAAATTTAGATAGATGTTAGAGGTAGAAAATTTACAATGTCTTTAGCTCATACTTGATTTCATGAAATTCATTCTCATATACAACACTGTAGGTATTCAAAACAACAACAATAATACTATTAGTAATACTAATAGTAATATCAAGCCTGGAAATATTTTTGATAAATGCTATCATTTTATTACTAATTTTGTAACACTATTAAATTACTAATTTTTAGATTGTGCTAAAAATATCTGTGACATTCACATTGAGAAAAATGAACACATGATATAAAAAACTTATTTTGACTTTTGAATTTCTCTGTAAGTCTACAATTAGTATAAAATGCCATGTTATTTGTCATATAGCCTTCAGCAGTAAACATGCACACACACACACACACACACACACACACACATATCTGTATTTGTGTGTTTTTCAGTAGGACTTTAAACTAGTACATTTCACTCTGGTTTTTCTACCACCTAAGCATTATCTTTCTTCACACTTTCCCTGAATTAACTTCCTTCTCCCTTTCCTGTTAAAGTACCTTCTTTCCCATTTTACCCTTGATAACACCTATGTTCTACTTTCGTCTCTCTTGAGTTATGTCTTCCCTTTTATCCACATGGTTCTTCTTAATTTTCCTGGCTTCTACATTTACATCAGGATACATACTCATGCCTAAGGATTTGGAGCTAAGAGTCACAACTGAGACAAAATATAACTTAATTTTCTGACTCTGTGTTACTTCACTTTTCAAAATAGGTCCCAATTCCATCCATTTACCTGAAAGTTTCGTGACTTCTTTCTTCACCATTGAATAAAACTCCATTGTGTAAATGTACTACATTTTCTTTATCTAATCATCATTTGAGAGACATGTAGGTGTTTTTCCATTTTTAGATATTTTGAAAAGAGCAAAAACAAACATGGATGTACAATTATCTCTGTTATAAAATGGTACCTTTGAGCATATGCCAAGGAGTGCTATAGCCAGATCATATAGAATTATTTTTAATTTTTCTATATTATTTTCTTTATTATTTTTATTTTTTGTGCATCAGTGTATTACCTGCATGCATGTGAGTGCGCCTGTATTGTGTAGTGCCCATGGAGGTCAGAAGTGGGTGTTGGATTTCCCTGGAACTAAAATGTTGCTAGCCACCATGTAGGTGTTGGGAATCAAACCTGGGTCCTCTGTAAGAGCAACCAGTAGTCTGAACCACTTAGCCATCTCTCCAGCCCCTTATTTTTAGCTATTTAAAGAGGTCTTCACATTGTTTTCCATAGTAGTTGAACCTGTTGGCAATGCCACCAACATCGAATGAGGACTGGTCCTTCCTGACATGTACACCAATATTTGGTGTAATTTGTTTTCTTGATCCTAGTCATTGTTATTGATGTAGGATGGACTCTCAGAGTAGTTTTGATTTGCATTTACCTAATCACTAACAATGTTGAACATGTTTTAAGATGTTGCTTAGCCAAATTTATTTCTTTTCTTGAGAACTCTCTGTAAGAATTTTTTTTTTTTTGTCTTTTTGAAGTAGGGTCTCCCTGTAGCCCCACCTGTCCTGGAACTCATTATGTAAACCAGGCTGGCCTTGAACTCATAGAGATCCACCTGCCTCTGCCTCCCAAGTGCTGGGACAACAGGAGTGTGCCACCACACCCAGCTAACTATATTCGTTCTTTTAATTGGTTTATTTGTTGTCTTGATTCTTTTTTTTTTTTTCAGTTCTTTGTATATTCCAGATATTAACCTTCCATAAGGTACCTGGTGGAGATTTTCTCGCACTCTGTCATCTTTCTCCTCACTGGATTGGTTGTCTCCTTTTCAGTATACATGCTTTTTCTTTAAATAAGATCCTATTTGTTACTTGTTGACCATAATCCCTCAGTTACTGACATCGATTTGGAAAATCCTTTCCTGCACCTATATCTTGAAGGTACTCTCTATTTTTCCTTCTAAGTTTCATCATTTCAAGTATCACATTGAAGTCCTTGATTCATTTGGAGCTGGTTTTTATGCATGGTGATAGCTACAGATCTAATTTCATTCTTCTACACATGGAAATTCAGTTTCGTCTGCACTGGTTTTGGAAGATGCTGTCTTTCCCCTAGTGCATGCTCGCCTATGAATTGTTAGTCTAGGTAGTTAAGAGACTCCAAACATAACATAGACTACTTCCACAGTGCTTGATTGCCTCCCAGAATTTGAAAGTAAGACCCTATTGTGGAAGATGGTGCATATTTTGGACACAGGACTTGAATCAAACAAACTGAAACTGACTTGGAAGTGACCTCCTTGAAGATTACCTCTCATGGTCTCAGAGGATATGATGCAAGCTTACAAGGGAGAAAGCCAATCATTGGTCCTATACAGCTGTAAAGACTAATGACCACAACAATGACTGGCCCAGCAAACAATCTTTATTGCTGCAGTAATGGCACTCTTTCATGGAGTAATCAATGGCTGAGTAGTTGGACTTAAGACCCATCCAATGGGAGGAATCTCATGCATAGTACTGTAAACATAACCAAATACATATGGCTGAGATATCATAGATCCTAGACAAAAACTTACATTTGTCAGGTCCCTCGACCAATGTAATTTCTTACTGTACTCTAAATATGTATCCTTATAGTTACAGACAACTGTATCTATCACCACTCATCCAAAACACTTCTTTTTGCAACAGATGGAGGCTATTATAGAGTTCTACAACTCATCAAACACAGAAAATTACTTGCTTGTGATATGCCCATTCCAAAGTAACACATCTACAAGTGCAACCTTTCATAACTAAAGGTCAAGGTACATAGTGGAACAGGAACAGAAATAATATTGGTACACCTCTCAACTGTCAACAGCAAAATTTCCTCATGCAACAGCAGGTGATTAACACAGAAAGTTACAACTGACCAAAGTGCAGAGCATAAGAGAGTGCACAGTGCCTATCCCTGAGTAGGACACCTATATCAAACCTCTGCCATTATGGTCATTATGGAAGAAGAGGTAGAAAGACAATACAAGACAGGGGTGTTGAATGACCACAAGGAAATTGAGTTTTCCAGGTGCCTGGGAAATTGCTCATATGAACTTACAACAATGGTGACAGTATTCACAAGACCCATGTAAACTCAAACAAAATAAACAAAAAACATCAGAGAAGTGGGTAAATGGGTAAGAAGCCCCAAATTTAGGGGAGGAACTATCGGCAAATGACTACTAGTAGAACAGCTGGTTTTCTTTAAGGGACTGATAGCAAATAGACTGAATAGGTTCCAATGGCTGAACTCACATGGGTGGAGGGAAATTTGCATAGACAAACATGGTTTTAAACTTTAAAATATTTGTCAGAATGCATGAAATTCTGTGGGGTTTATGAGGGGGGTTATGATATGGGAGTGGGTCTAAATATAATCAAGAAGTATTGCATGTATTTCACTAAGATTCAATAAAAATAATACAAGATTAAAATACAGAATAAAATAGGGCCCAGTGTGGGGGTTCACCCCTTTAATTCCAGAACTCAGGAGGTAGAGACAGGCCTGCCTCATCTACATACTGATAAATAAAAAGTTGCCATATGAAAAATTGGGTTGATCAGGGGAAAGCACCAGGACATAGATAACACTCCACCGGAATAGTTTATTAGCCAAGGATCATATGGGACAGATTCCCTTCCAGGCATGGAAAATGTCTGCCTGGGTCATAAGCTGGAGTCTTTTTAAAGGGGGAGGCTTCTGCTTCCTGCAGAAGGCAGGAAGACATATTTTTTTTTTAAGTTGGGTAGGGGGGAGTGGAGAGCAGGACTGTTAAAATCTATCCTCTTTAGAGATCAAAAGGGAAGCCTACTGTGTTGGCCAAACAGTGGAGAAAAGTCTGCTTCTCTTGACTTCAAAGACCAGGGTGCTTATCAACTCTGTTCCTTTTTCTTAGGGGCTTGTGAGGCCCTGTTTGTGAGGGTGCAGTGCTATATGAACCTTAACACTCCAGACTTTAGTGTTATAGGATAGGGGTTGCCTTTGTCGTCTTGCTACTTTTACTGTACAGGGTTGATGTGGGGGGATGGATTAAGGGTAAATCAGACAATGGGGTTTCCCTCTTCATGCATCTCAACAGGGTCCTTGATGGTTGACAGGCACTTGCATACATGTGGAGGGAAGGAAGGTAACAACAGATTAAAATTAGTATGAGAGTAAGAGTTTTTGGATTTTGGTCCTGAAAATATCTGAAGAGGCAAGGAGCAATGGTTAGCACCAAGGTAATAGCTCTTTTTCTTTTTTTCTTTTCTTTTTTTTTCTGGGGCTGAACTCAAGAGTGATGGGCTCAGGATTTGTTTTCAAGCATTTTGATAGCTGTTGGAGTGGCTAGAATCAGTGTCAGTTACCTCTCAAAAGCTTCTAGATAGGGATAGAAAACAAATTTGGCCATCATTTAATATTTTTGCCTAGAAAAATAATGGGTTGCCTTCCTTAGCTCTAGGTGGGCACTACAATATTGTAGACCAAGATTTGAAGTCTCACATCTGAGAAATGTAGTCTTATTAAGAACAAAATCATCAATGAGAGATAATTGTCTAAATAACATAACAACTTACATCTAATGTCTGGGTTGTATAATCCCTTGAACCCTTAAAATATACTGATGACTTTAATTTTGGTTATACTTTCCTTTTGGGTGTTTAAGACCATACTGTTGGGCCAAATAAACCAATTTATTTTTACTCTTAAAGTCATATGAGGATTTGAACTTCAGGGGTCACATGGGCTTTGGGGGAGCCCCTAGCTCCTCAGGCTTTTCTTTTACCAGTTCCATCTATGTGAAGATAAGTCAGGAGATCCTGCTTGACCTGGGCTTCACTTGGAAGCATGGCAGAAATGTTTCCTTTGTGTTGACCCTCCTCTTTACAGACTGGACACTAGTTCAAGTCCATCTTCTGGGGTCTCCAGACTGGCCTCCCTGAACAAGAGGACACATGACTCACCAAAGTTACAGGACATTTCAAGAGATGCTCTATAGCCCCTGGATCTTGTTTGGCCTTGGAAGACAAGGAACAAAAATTTGTCCCTTTAAGTCTCTCTGACCAGATTAATATAGGCCTTAACATTTGGCTATTAAATATCCAACAAGATTAGTTATAGCAGTCTGGTACTTTTAATTACCATGTGCTATGTAGAGAGAGCTTGGGTGACATCCTTAAATAAATCTTGACTAGACATCCTTAGACTAGTTGCCTAAACTATGACCTTAGAAATTTTAAGATTATCTGTATATTATCTTTGTTTCATTTTAAATTTATAGAAACATGGTTAGTAGGTGTAGTTGAGAATGGCTAAGGTGGGGGTTAAGATTTTTAATTTAAGAGACCTGATACTGGTGGCCTGGTACTTGCTGTGTTCCTTTGCCGGTTTTAATTTGGAGAGATGAATCCAACCAGGTTGTCTCGAGAGCTTGACTGCAGTCAGGGTAGAGAAGAGCACCAGGTGAGGACCAGTTCACCATGGCTGGAGGGTTTTCTTCATTGCTTTTTGTTGGCTGTGAACTCGCATGTAGGTGTGATCTCCAGGTGGAGAAGTCGGTGGTCAATTTGGCCTTTAGAAGCCTAGGGAATAATCCAGTCAGCATGTTCCCTGAGTAGTTTCCTTAGAAAGGTGAAGGCAGGTAAATAGTCATGTAGAGGGGCAGGATATTGGAGGAAGAGGTCCTTCTTGGATAAAATTAGGGCCCTGGTGGGTGTAACAAGTTTGGCTTTTTGCGACATGGTTCCAAGTGGTAGGGGTCCTGACTCAATGACATCTGTGAGAGATACTATGGATTGTGGGATACTGTTGGGGAGAGAGTTAAACTTCTATCCATAAACCAAGTTAGGGTTGGGTTTGGCAGGGGACCTGGGAAATTAGGGGATCTCGGTAGGAGAGTTCCTGAAGAGTTTCCAAGCATGAGTGAGTGAGTTAGTGGTTCACTGGAAGGGAGGTAGGAAGCTGGATTGAGAGGAGGGCAGGAATCAAGGGTGGGTGAGGTTTTTTTTAAGAAATGTGACATGGAAGAGTTGTAATTTAGAGGGAGCTAGATTGGCAAGAGATGTGTGGGTTACTTAAGCTGGTGGGGGAAAGGACAGAGATGGGCTGATCCAAAGTGAGCTTAAGTCCCTCTTGAGCCAGGAGAGCGGTAGTGGCCAGCGCACGGAGGCTAGTTTACCGACCCTGGATGGTGGTATCAAGCTTTTTAGAGATAATTTACTGGGGCAAAAGTGGGACCCCCTCATATGTCCCAAAACCCCTAATGCCTGCTCCTTATATTCAGTTGTGTTGAGAAGAAATGGACATTTGAGGTTGGGGAGAGATAGAGCCAGTGCCTTTAAGAGCACTTCCTGGATAGTGTGCAATGCTGTGGTAAAAGGCCCTAAGGGGCCAACAGGCTCAGGGGAGTTACTTTTAGAAGCTTCATAGAGCATCTTTGCCAAGAGGGCAAAATTATGAATCCAGGCGTGTAGGTACCCTGCAATGTCTAGGAAAGACAGAATTTTCTCCTTGGTTGTGTGTGTGTGTGCAGGGGGGGGGCATTAAAGACCTTAGGTAATTTGTCCTATCTATAGTTAAATGGTGGGATGTAAGTGTGAGAAGAAACCCCAAGTACTTGATGTGAGGGAGAGAAAAGTGAGTCTTAGCTGAAGATATCCTATATCCCTTGTACCACAGAAAATTAATGAGTTTGATTGTGTGGATCTTGGAGACTGAGAGAGATAGGGAGCAAAGAAGTAGGTTATCTACATACTGTAGGGTGGTGGAGGGTTTAAGGTTTAGGGAGGTTAAATTCTGGGCTGGGCTTGTCCAAAGTGGTATGGGTTATCTCAAAACATATGGGGCAGGGCAGTCCAGGTTAGATCACTGGTGGAGTGATGTATTTAAAATATTGTATTACGTATGTAGGATTAGTATAAAAAGAGCCTATTTTGCATTTGAGGTGAGATAGATCTCCAAGAGGGAAAGGGACATGGACCTAGACCATCCCACCCATTCTTGACATGTCCCAGAGGAGGAAAGATATAATGGGCAGTGGGTTCAGACTGGGTTTGGGAGTGAGTATGGCTTGACATAAGAGAGGGGTTGGGAGAAAGGGAGTCCCAGAAAGAGGTCAGAGTAGTAGAGATGGGAGGGGTGTCCTGTACATAATGGGATGCAGGGGCAGGGGTGTTGGAGGTGGGGTCTGGAATTGAAGTAGAAGTAGATACAGGGGGATAAATGGGTTATTTGAACTAGAAGCTAGACTAGGGGAGACTAGGGATTATTTGGCAAAGCGGTGTTTAAGGTTTTGGATTTCTTTGAGTAGAGGAGAGTCAGTGGAAGGAGAGCCAGTGACGAGCTTAGAATGGTTTCAGAGAGGGGGAAGATAATGGCATAGAGAGGGAGTTCGAATTGGAGAAAGGAGAGGAGCTGGATTGGGCCCTTGAATGGAAGGCAAGGAAGAGTATAGCAAGGGGAGAGCATGAGGAGTACTTGGCTGTGCCTCAGGCTGGGGAACAGGAGGAGGTTGGGGCTGGGTTCTAATGAGGGGCAAGTCCTCAGCTCTGGCAGGATCAAAAGCTGAGGTGGAGGGGTAGGGAAGAGAGGGGGCAGAGGCTCCTGGCAGATTGGGATCCTGGGAAAAAAATCTTAGCCAGAAGAACCTGATGGGAAGAACATGGGACCCAGAGGGAGGGATTAGCATGGAGATCAAAGAATGCTTGGGTGTATGGTATTTTGGGCCATTTGCCTTTAAGATGGCAGAAATTTTCTAAGTCTCTAAAAATATTGAAGTTTAAGATTCTGGTGTCTGGCCAAACAGAGTTATTATCTATCTCATACTGAGGCCAGGCAGTGGTGCCCAGGAACTTCAGGTATTTTGGCCTGATCATATCTGAAAATCCTAGTTGTTTTAAGGATGTAAGAGGACAAGCAAGAGGTGTGAGACCCCAAGACTTTGAGTGGGTGGTTCCCATAGTGACAGATTAAGTACAGAGTGAAGAGGAGATAGAGAAGAAACTGAACAAGCAGGTAGGAGGTAGAGACAGAATTGAACAGATGGGAGACAAAGAAAATCCTCTCTCCATAGGGAGTGGGGGCAAGATCATGAGTCTGGGCAGGAAAGTGCAACTGATGATGAAGAGAGAGACAGGGAGGGAATAGGAGGAAAAGGGGTTTGGCATCGGTCATGCAAAATGAGAACAAGGAGAACCATGCATCAAAAGAAAGCAGCTGCTACGGGGACCCTTGAGAACCCCTTGGGTGGGGAAGAGTTGGTGCGGAGTCACGATACAGACACCGGGAGTCAGGTGAGAAGCATGCCATGCGAGCAGCTGCAGACTCATTTATATCGGAAACAGGGTGTGCCTATATACCCCCTTCTTGTGTCCCATTGGTCCTCAATGGTTTCTTCTGGTACTGTGTCTTCTCCTCCTTGGCCCGCAGCATCTGATGTTGCAACATCATCCATCTCCAGGCTCTGAGGCAGGATACAGGTTGGCAAAAAGGGAAGTGGTCTACGGCACATGTGCGATTAGGCTATCACACACTTCCTCCTTCAAGCATCCTTTCTTTGTTGTATGGGTATGAGTTATTATTTTCGAGTTATTTCCAAGTCCCAGAAGGTGGTGTCCCACAATTAGGTCATCAGGGAGAAGAAAGGCAAGATCCTGTCCTGGACAGGACGTAGTGCGTGTTCCTATTTCTGGAAATAGCATCCTATATCCAGAGAAAGGAAGGGGTTTTCCGACACACGTGTGATTTCAAGGCAAGTGAGAGGAGTGGATAACAGTGCAATGAGAGCCGGGAGTGACCAGCCAGTAGATGGAGACAAAGTACAAGGAATGGGTTAGGGGAAAAGCAGAAAAAAATGCAGTGAGCCAGAAGGGAGGGGAGCTTTTGGAACAAGTTGATCCTGAGGTTTAGTAGAGGCTGAGGGTAGATGAGCGCCAGAAGGGCTGCACTTTAGTAGAGGTTTAGTAGAGCCCCAGAAGGGTGGTGGTAAGAGAAAGAGAAAGAGAGAGAGAGAGAGAGAGAGAGAGAGAAATAGGGAGAGAGGGCCTTAAAATTAATTTATATATTTTAGTACCAGGAACCATGTCGTAGATTAGAGAGAGAATATTTTGGCTGAAAAACATATTTTGGTATTAATTTAACATTTTTAGTTTGTATGAGATTTTAGTTAAAAAATTAATATCATACCAAGTTAATTTTCAGAAGCACAAATTTATGTTGACTGTGTATATATATTTAATTATATAGTATTTGTTGAGAATGTGGTTTATCATCTTTAAACCAAAACATCTTTGAAGTAGACAAACAAAATTAATACATCTTAAAACACTGTGAAAGTAAACTAAACTTAGATATCATTTTAGGTAGGTAATTAGTGGTTAAAGAAAGAATTAAGTTTCCATATAGATTTGAGGTAGTATCTTTTTACTTTTTAAGAGCTAAATAACTAAAGGAAGCTAATAAAACCTTGTAGGAGACAGGAAAGACAAAAGGTTAAGAATAAATAAAATCTAAATAGTACTGAAAATAATTCCACTAGCTAGTTTCATTATAGACAATAATACCCTCTGTTGAAATTAATTTACACCTTAGCTGTTCTCAGCTTCATAGTGGTTTTACTCTTAGGCTGTTTTTTTGTTCTCCTTCAACTTGTCACAGGGTCAGGGGGTCAACCTGAACCTGAAAAAGTCTTGTAGAACACATCTTGAGATAATATGCCTGAGTCTGAAGTGGGAGGGCCAATCCCATCTCCAGAGTCAGCATCTCAGTGAGCTTAAGCAACATGTGACAATTTACCAATATAATTACTATACCTGAAATTACAACTAGAAAGCACTGAGGGAATGATGGGGCAGGAACATAAGCAAGCATAGAGCATGTGAGTATCAGAGAGGGAAATAACTCCATTCCAGAGAAAAACAGGCTTAGAATCACAATGTAGAAAGGGGAGGAGTTAAGACCAGTAGAGATGGCATCTCAAATGTCTCACTCAAATAGACTGTTACTTTTTACCTCTCATTATTGTAACTATGTGTTGGTAGTAACTTGTTTCTTGTAAGGTTTTGGCCCTGGAGTACAGCAAATTTACACATGCTTCACAAGTCTCGTTATCACAAAATGTCAGGTCCTTTTACACCTTGAAGGCAAATGGCTAGAAAAACTTTAAGTCCACTTTAGAAACTAACAAATATACTATATAAAACAGTAAGAATTTAAAATAATCATTTTTAGAAATCTGTAAAAATAACATATAAAAGATGTTAAAATCCAAATACTTCCTTTAAAATGACCAGATAAAGATGTCATTCAAACAATGTCAAAAACCAAAAAATAATTTCTTTTAAAAAAATCCATAAATAGGTCAAACAATGTGAAATCTTCCCTAAATGATATTAAAATTTAAACTCCCATTGCATAGATCTTTCATCATTCCTTTAGTCTGAACTAGAAATGCATTGTTTATTCTAAGACACCATCAAAAAATGAAAACAAAAATAAATTATAAGAGAATCCTAGGCACACTGTTACCAGCAGATTAGGGTTATATAAAAGAAGAAAGTGACCTTCCCATCTCCCCCACCGGTCTCGCCTTGTAGCCTCGGTCCTGTCCCATTCCTTGTCTTGGTGCCCCCAGACACATGGGGTACCACCAGTATTTCCTGATCCTTTGCACCCAGAGCAACTCGGTTCCTTCTCAGGTCACCAGGAGCACTGATTCTGGGACTGGCCACACCCTTGCCTTACCCTGCTTCCCAGGGCATTCAGGACCTACAGTCCTCTCTCTGACTCACAGGCCCCTCTCTTTGCGGTAAGTCAATCATGCCCTCCAAGCCTTGACTTCCCTAGCCTCATTCACCCTCTCAATCCCCCGCTGATCTCTCCCCCTAGCCTGGGTCATGTCCCATTCCTTCTCTTGGCCTCCCAAACACCTCGGGAAGCACCACTGCTGCCTGATCCTTTGCATCCAGACCAATTCAGTTCCTTCTCGGGTCCTCAGGAGCACTCTGGGCCTGGCCCTGCCCTCACCTCCCTCTGGGTCTACACAACCAGTCAGTCTCTTTGCTAGATGCTGGGGCTGACCTTTCCTCTTCCCGATCCTTTGCATCCAGACCAACCCAGCTCCTCAGTGCAGGCCCCAGGAGCCCTTGTGTCCATGTCCTGCCCCCATCTTCCTATGCATCTCTGGGTAGCACAGCTACAAGCTGACCTAGATCAGCATCTTTCCTGGGCCCAGCTCCCAGGCTAATCCAACCCCCAAATTTCTGAGGCCAAAATCTTTCCTGGAGGGATCTGGACCTTAGGAGAAAGGCTGAGAGTATCTGATCCTCATCTGACTTGGGCCTCTGTGGGAACCCCTGAAGACAAAAGCAGTCTGCCCATTCCAACGTAAAATCAAAAGAGAGAACCAGAAGCTTAAAGGAACAAGGTTTTCATGCCCAAAAATTAAACCATAAAGGAATATAAAGTTCACAAAAAGAAGCAGACCTAAACGTGTAAGCTTGAGTCTCACACAAGAATCAGACACTACAGAAGAAATTCACATGTCAAAATCACAGAGAAAAAATAATAACATGAAAAACCAAAATTACATATCCCCATGATACTAGTAGTCCTCTAGAGATCTACAATGAGACCCTCTAGATATAATGCAGTACATGGAACATGAAAGACCAATTATAAACATGATAAAAGAATTCAATGAATTTAAAGAACACTTTTAATAAAGAAATCAAAGAACTGAAGGAAGATATGGATATCTTCAGAATGAATTCAGAAAAGAGTCAGAAATATTGAAGAAGACTCAAGCTGAAATGAAGAAGGAATTGAAACACTCAGTAAGCCAATTTGAAATGACAGGAGAAAGCCTCACCAATAGGATTAATGAAATGGGAAACAGAGTATCAAGAATGGAAAATAAAGTGGACAAACTAGACCACTCAAGCAAAGATTATGAAAAATTTAAGAAATCACAAGAATGGAATATGCAGGAACTGTGTGACACCATAAAAAGACCAAACTTACAAATCATGGGCATACAGGAAGGAGAAGAATCCCAAGATAATGGCATGGACCAGATCTTCAACAGAATCGTGGAAGAAAATTTCCCCAAATTAAAGAAAGTCATGTCCATACATATACAAGAAGCATACAGAACACCATACAGACAGGACCCAAAAAGAAACTCCACAGCAAATCATAGTAAAAACACTAAAAGTACAAAACAAAGAGACAATACTGAAAGCTGCAAAAGAGAAACAACAAGTTACATATAATGGAAATACCATTAGGATTACAGGTGACTTTTCATTGCAAACTATGAAAGACAGAAGAGCCTGGACCAAAGCATTCCCAGTTTTAAATGACCACAGATGCCAAACCAGATAACTATGACCAGCCAAAATGTCTATTTTAGTCGAAGGGGAAAGAAAAGTTTTCCATGACATAAATAGGCTGAAGGAATTCATGCCCACAAAAAAAGCCCTTCAGAGAATTCTGGAAGCAATAAAAAGTGCTGAAGAAAGGAATGATTATACCCAAATGTGTTGTGGAAAGAAATATGATAAAGGTATATCTGTGGAAAAGTACAGCTATACCACAAATGCAAACAGAAACAAAAATGACAGGATTCAATACTCATCTTTC
>NW_008339516.1:1094597-1104418 GCF_000622305.1 Nannospalax galili | reverse complement strand
CCCATCTTTTTGTTGTTCACAAGAAACTCATCTCATTTTCAAGGACAGACACTATCTTAAAGTGAAAGGATGGAAAAATATACCAAGCAAATGGTACTTATATACCAAGCAAATGGTACTAAGAAAAAAGCAGTTGTAGCAATTCTAATAACTGACAAAATAAACTTTAAAACTAATCCAAAGAGATAAAGAGAGCCACTTCACTCTGATCAAAGGCACAATAAATCAAGAAGATATTACAATCATGAACATATGTATTCACCAAATTCTGGTGCACACAATTTCATAAAAACAGTATTACAGGATTTTAAGACCCAGATTAATCCCAACTCATTAATAGTAGGGGACTTCAAAACCCCACTGTCTCCATTAGATAGGTCAGCAGGGAAGAGTTAACAGAGAGACATCTGAATTAAACAATACCATGTATCAAATGGACTTAACAGACATCTACCGAGTATTCCGCCCAGGCACCAAAGGACATACTTTGTACTCCTCACCCCATGGGTCCTCCTACAAAATCGACCATATACAGGGGCACAAAACAAACCTCAACAAATACAAAAAGGTTGAAATAATTCCATGTATTCTATCAGACCACAATGCAATATAGCTTACAATCAACACCAGAAAAAGCCCTAATCACCACATGAACACATTGAGATTAAACAACACAATCTGGAATGATGAATTGCTCAAGATAGAAATTAAGAAAGAAATAAAAGTATTCCTGGAACTAAATGAAAAGGACAATACAACACAACAAAACTTCTGGGACATGCTGAAAGGGTCTTTAGAGGGGAGTTTATAGCTCTAAGTGCCTACATCAAAAAATCAGAAAGAAAACAAATAAATGACTTAACATTGCAACTCAACACACTTGAAAAGTAAAAGCAAATGAAACCCAAACCCAGAAGACAAGAAGATATAACAAAAATCAGAGCAGAAATTAATGAAATTTAAAGAAAGAAAATAATACAAAGAACCAACAAATCCAGGAGCTGGTTATTTGAAAAGAAAAACAAGATTGACAGACCACTAGCCCAGTTCACCAAAGGAAAGAAAGAGCACCTAAAAATAAACAAAATCAGAGATGAAAGGGGAAACATCACAACAGACACAGAAAATAGAGAACATTATAAGGGAATACTTTAAAAACTTATATGCTACTAAATATGAAAACCTAAAAGAAATGGACAGATATTTAAAGCTTGGGAACCACCAAAACTAAACCAAGTAGAGATTAATAGCTTAATCAGACCCATAACACATAAAGAACTTGAAAATGTAATACAAACCCTCCCAACTAAAGAAAGCTCAGGACCAGATGGATTTACAGCAGAATTCTATCAGACATTTAAAGAAGACCTACATCCAATACTACTTAATTTATTCAAGAAGATAGAAAATGAGGTAGAACTTCCAAATTCCTTCTATGAAGCCAGCAGCACTCTAATACCAAAACCAGGTAAAGATACAATCAAAAAAGAAAACTATAGACCCATATCCTTAATGAACATAGATGCAAAAATTCTCAAGAAGATACTTGCAAACTGCATACAGGCACACATCAAAAAGATTATCCACCATGATGAAGTCGACTTTATCCCATAGATGCAGGGATGGCTCAATATGCATAGCTCAATAAAAGTCATAAATCATATAAATAGGCTCAAAGACAAGATCCACATGGTCACCTCAAGAGATGCAGAGAAGGCCTTTGACAAAATTCAACATGCATTTATGTTCAAAGTCCTAGAGAGAATTGGACTGGAGTGAACATATTTCAACATAATTAAAGTCATATATAACAAACACACAACCAACATCATTTTAAATGGAGAAAAAATGGAAGGATTCCCTTTGAAATCAGGAACCAGAAAATCTGTCCACTATCTTGACTTCTCTTTAACAGAATGCTTGAAATTCTTGCCAGAGCAATAAGACAAGAGCAGGAAATTAAAGGAGTAATAAGTGGAAAAGAAGAGATCAAATTATCCCATTTTGTAGATGATATGATATTATATCTAAGAAAGGACAAAAATTCTACCAGAAAATGACTAGAAATTATTAACAGGTTCAGTAAAGTACAGGCTACAAAATTATCCTACAAAAGTCTGTAGCCTTTCTATATACCAATAACAAGCAATCAGAGAAAGAGCACATGGAAATGCTCCCCTACACAATAGCTGCCAGAAAAAAAAATCTTGGAATAAGAGCTCTACAATGAAATTCTTAAATCTTATAGAAAGCGATTGAGGAAGACATCAGAAGATGGAAGGACCTCCCATGCTCATGGATTGGAAGAATTAATAATGTGAAAATGACCATTCTACCAAAAGCCATTTATAGATTCAATGTAATCCAAATAAAAATCCCCACGAAATTTTTCACAGAATTAGGAAAACCCATCCTAAGATTCATATGGAAGCACAAAAGACCTGGGATAGCCAAAACAACACTGAGCACTAAGAGAAATTCTGGGGGCATTATTATACTAGATTTTAAGCTGTATTACACAGCTATAGATTTAAAAACAACATGGTACTGGCACAAAATAGACCCATAGATTAATGGAACATAATTGAAGACCCAAATATGAGTAAATGCAACTTCAGCCACCTGATATTTGATGGTAATGTTTATCACCTCTACTAATTTACATGATGTAAGTTTCCATGCTTTCTCCTTAAATATAATACAATTTTTAATTTGTTGATTTTTTTGTGTGTTTATGTGTATATATCAAACAGAACATCCCAAACCATCTTATTCAACTATACACCCACTTCCTTGGGAAAAACCTTTAAGATATAGGTGTAGGAAAGGATTTTCTAAACCGGACATCAATTGCTCAGGAAACAATGGCAAGAATTAACAAATGGGACCTCATTAAACTAAAAAGCTTCTGTACATCAAAGGACGCAACCTGGGAAGCAAACAGAAAACCCACAGAATGGGAGAAAATCTTCACCAGTGACAAATTTGACAAAGTTTTATTATTGAGAATATGTAACAAACTCAAAAAACAGAGAATCAAGACAAGAAGTAATCCAATTAAAATATGGGCTAAGGAGCTGAACAGAGAGTTCTCAGAAGAAGTAAAGATGGCTATGAAACACCTTGAATGATATTCAACATCACTAATAATTAGGGAAATGTAAAACCACTTTAAGATTTCATCTTACCCAAGTCAGACTGGCTAAGATCAACAGCACAAATGATACCAAATGTTGGAGAGGATGTGGGGAAAGGGGAACACTTGCTGGTGGGGCTGCAAATTTGTTCAACCCCTGTGGAAATCAGTGTGGAGAACTCTTAAAATACTACAAATGAACTACCATTTGACCCTGTTATATCACTCCTTCACATATGTCCAAAGAATTCATCCTATTGCAGAGACACTTGTACATCCATGTTTGTTCCTGCTCTTTTCACAATAGGTAAGAGATAGAAGCAACCTAGGTGTCCCTCAATTGATGAGTGGATAATGAAAATGTGGTTCATTTATACGATGGAGTTTTGCTCAGCAGAAAAGAAAGATGAAATCATGAAATTTGCAGGTTAAATGGATGGAACTAGAAACTTTTTATACTAAATGAAGTAACCCAGACTCAGAAAAAAAATTGACATATGTTCTCCCTCGTATGTGGATCGTAGAACCAAACACTGATAAGTGAGTATGTATCTAGACATAACTACAGGAAACAGGATAATGGAAATGAAACAGGGAGGTAAAGGAAAAGAAAGAACCTGAAAGAGAACAGTAGGAAAAAGGCCTTAATAAGGGAGATATGGATAAAAATTAGGTTAGTTTAAGGGAGCAGGGAGGGAAGGGTATAAAAGGAACCCAGGGGATAAATGTATAGAAGGAGATCAGAGAGGTAGGACAGAAGAAGAAGGGTATTATTAAGGGAGAAAGAGGGGAAATGGGTGCACCTTAAATGGGAAAACCATGATGTGAGAGATAACTAATGCCTAGCTAGTTTTGAAAACCAGAGAGAACCATATTACTCCTACAGCCTACTGACAAATCATACATAGCAGATCAAGAAATATGTGTCTAGGTAAGGTTTATCTGAGAACAATTCGTCTTTGCCCAAGATTCAGATACATAAACACAGTAGTAAAAAGTACCAGAGTGGTGGAACTAACCTTCATGGATGTTCAATAGACATACTTTGAGGCCTATAATAATTTTGCCAGAAAGACATAAAGGACAGTTTTTCTCCTTGCCCTCCTAGGTTGACTAGTTCCAGGGGACTATGAGCATCTCTCAAAATGTCCTGTAATGGTGGTGGGTCACTTGTCTTCTTGATCAAGGAGGCCAAGGAGACCCCAACAGATGGACTTGAACCTGTGTCCAGTCTACAAAGAGGAGGGTCAACACAGAGGAATCATTTCCTCCATGCTTCCAAACAAAGCCAACCATAGTCAAGCAGGACCTTTGACTTATCTTTACATAGGTGGAACTGGTAAATAAAGGAGCCAGGGGCTCCTTACAAGCCCATGTGACCCCTGTGGAACAGATCCCCAAATGACATTAACAGTAAAAATAAATTGGTGTGTCTGGGCCAATTGTATGCCCTTAAACACACAAAAGGAAAGTATAACCAAAGATTAAAGGAGCTAATATAATTTCTTAAGAGTCCATATACATAGCCAAAGGCAACAATGCCAGATACAAGACACCCTCTTTTGAGCTGTTGGCCATATTGGCCAAAGGGACTCCCAGACAGTAACCCAGCATAGACCTGGGAAAATGAAGAGCAGACCCCAATCTTATCGAAAATAATATTGACAACTAATTGCTGCTAGAAGAGGAACAGCTGACCCTTCCAGAGCAAAGAACTCTAGATAGGCTGACTAGATTCACCAGAAGGGGAAAGGCTGGGGTCCTGACAACAAAGCAGACAGTAACAGGAATATCAGAGCATAAGGGCTCTAGTGGGGGTAGGGAGGCTATGGGAGGGTACCATCTGGGAAGTGGGTGTATAGTTGAATAAGATGGTTTGGGATGTTTTGTGTTATACACACACACACACACTCACACACACATAAATCAACAACTTTAAAAAAAACATATTTGAGAAGGAAGCATGGGAATTTACATCATCCTAATTAGTAGAGGTAATAAACATTACCATTGAAATCTACCCAATGACTTTATAGACATACACAGGTGCCAAGGATCCAAGTGCAACCGATTATGAGTAATAATAATCAAATACATACAGATTAGAGATTCATGGACCAACATCTCAGTGTTAGTAGCAAAAACAACGAGTCTTTCTCCAAAGATCAATATATTCTAAAATGAAATGGAGATCTTTTTTAAAGGTTAAAAAACTCATTCAATTACTTTATGTCTTACAGAGCTTTTACTAAGTTCAATATTGTATAACTGTATTAACTCAACTGTGAACCTAGAAACTTGCACCCACTTGTGAAAGAGATGTACTATTGCTCTGGAATACTGAATATGTTAAAGCTGTAGTGAAAGTCACTTCTAATCATGTAGTTATTAAAAGTTTAAAAAAATGATTAGAAAAGTAATAATTCTTCAAAGCATAAAAATTTGCTCCTTAATAGTAGATGTGAAAAACATTACTGTTGAAATCTGCCTGATGATTTTATATCCATGTTCAGATGCCAAGGAGCTCAGAAAGTAACCAACTGTGGCTAGTAATAATCAGATATATAAAGATTAGAAATGCATGGGCAAACATCTTTTGCATTAAAATGAATTTTTCTGTATGAAACTGTGTATTTTCATAATGAAATGGATATCTGTTTTAAAGGTTAATATATATATATATATATATGTAACCTAAATAGAAAAGCAAATCAAAGAAATTGATGTTTCTCACCAACCATTGTAGAAGTGAATGGGAAGCCAATTTCTCAGGATCTCTTAATTTCTTGACACAAGCTATGATGGAAACAAACTCATGAGGGCAGCAGAAGGAACAGGGCATAGAAATCAGTGCATTGTTGGTCTGAAAGCATATGACTTGCCTGAGCAGTGTCTGTGTGTTTTTATGTATAGTAAAATTTAAATTGGTTAGATCTAGTTAGAAATGTAGGCAACTGAGCACCAGTTGCTTGATGCCCAAGAGGGCCTAAGATCAAAATTTCGAGCCTCTTTGCCTGAGAAAAAAGTTTAGGAGAAAAAAAGGTTTTTAAAACATTTTTCGTTTGTCAATGGGGCAAGCTGCATGAAATTCATTAAATGCTCCAGCAAAGTTGCCCAGCTGTTTTAGGCTAGTTGGGCCAAAATGCAGACAAAGAGTTCCTTAAAGGGTTCTTAGCCACATTAATAAGAGAATTTAAGAATGGGCCCAGCTGGAAACTTTTATCACTTTTTTAGAATGTTAAAGAAAAAATCCCCAGGGCAGGCAAGCTGGCAATCTTGGCAGCTGCCTGGAGGCGGTGAATAGCGGGAAGGAAAAAAAGCCTTGGGGTCATGCAGGTTTAAAGACTGCGTGGGAGGTCAGACCTGTGGCAGGCTGACAGACCCTTGCAGGGAGTAGAAAGCTTTAGTATGGGAGGGGGAGAGAGAGATGGATCCAGAGCATTTGCATGTGTTGGACTGAATGGTATCAGAAATCATCTCTTGTAAAGTGAGGAAGAAAGGCAGTGGAAGAGGACAAAGACAAGAAAAAATGATGGAAGATAGCAGACCTTCCAAGCCCATGGCAAATGAGGGAGGGAGGAGGAGAGATGCAGGTGGCAAGCGGAGGGTGAGGGAACTGAGTTAGCAAATGGATGAAGCAGGTCTCATCATGGAGACCAGAGTGCTGTTTGGGAAAGGAGATGAAAAGAAGACAGGCAACCAACGCAGAGTATGTTCCCCAGTGAGGAGAGACAGAAAGAGGTGAAAGCAAAGCAGAGGGCTTGGGAGAGGAGGAGAGAGAAAAGAAGGGTGGGAGTATACCTGAAAGCCAAATTAGTGGCATTGGAGAAGTCCAGGCGGGTCCCTTGAGGTAAGAACTGGGTTTTGGTACCATCTGATAGATAAAAAGTTGTGGTATGAAGAACAGGGTTGATTAGGAGAAAGCACCAGGACACATATAAAATTCCATCAGGATAGAGTTTATTAGCAAAGGAACACATGGGACATATTCCATTCTGGGCAGGGAAAATGTCTACCCATGCAGTGAGCTGGGGTCTTTTTAAAGGGGGAGGCTTCTGCTTCCTGAAGAAGGCAGGAAGATGTATTTTTTTTTAAGTTGGGAGGGGGGGACACAACATGAAGACACTGTTAAAACCTGTCCTCTTTAGAGATCAAAGGGGAAGCCTGCTGTATTGGCCAAAAAGTGGAGAAAAGTCTGTTTCTCTTGACTTCAAAGACCAGGGTGCTTATCAACTAAGTTCCCTTTTCTCAGGGGCTTGTGAGGCACTGTTGGTGAGGAAGCGAGGCTATCTGAACCTTAACACATACCAAGTTCTAGACCAGGTGAGCTTCTTGGGAGATAATATCTCAAAAGAAAACAAACAAAATGGAAAGATAAGGAAATTCTTTGTAAAATTACTTCCCTGATGATCTAGGAAAATCAGATGAAATGGATCGAAAAATTCATGGGGGTCATTGTGATAGTGAGAAAAGCTGCACTTGGAATTCCAAACTCAGCAGAATTGCCTGGAGTTGAAGAATATAAATATTTTTTGGTCTCCAGGTAAGTCTCTAGAACATGCATCTGATAAAAATGATGTGTTAGTTTAGGAATCTAATGAGCAGAAAGGAAGATGAGCAAAAGCTGCATTTCTCACAATGCTTCAAGCTAGGACACACTCAGAGCCATCAGTCCTTCTCTGAGCCAACTCTCAGCACCATGAAGTGAACTTGATGGCCTTAAGAAGTCTTTAGTGCAGGCAGTCATTGTGGTTCTTTGAACCTGCTGATATTTTGTCAGATATAAATGCTCATTGTTAAGGTTCAGATAGCCCTGCCCCCTCACCAACAGGATCCCAAGGACTTCTCATGCTCCTGTGAAAAGGGAGCCTACCAAGGACTTCTCATGCTCCTGAGAAAAGGGAACCTAGCTGATAAGCACTTTGGTCTTTGAAGTCAAGAAAAGCAGACTTTTCTGCACTGTTTGGCCAACACAGCAGGCTTCCCCTTTGATCTCTAAAGAGGACAGGTTTTAACAGTCCTGCTCTCCCACTTCCCCCCCCAACTTTAAAAAAAATACATCTTCCTGCCTTCTGCAGGAGGCAGAAGCCTCCCTTTTAAAAGGACCCCAGCTCAAGACCCAGGCAGACATTTTCCCTGCCTGGAAGGGAATATGCTCCATGTGCTCCTTTGCTAATAAACCCTATTTTGATGAAGGTTTAGCTGTGCCTCAGTGCCTCATCATCCATTGGCTCGTTCTCCGCCAACTTTTTACCTATCAGATGGTGCTGAAACCTGGTTCTTACTTCAAGGGACCCACCTGGACTTCTCTTATGCCACTAACTTGGCTCTCAGGTACACTTCTTTTCTCTCTCTCCTCCTCCCCCCAGCCCTCTGCTTTGCTTTCACCTCTTTCTGGCTCTCCTCACTGGGAACACTCTGCCTTGCCTACTTCTTTTGATCTTCTTTCCCATTGATTTTCACCACTCCCACACAGCACTGTGGTCTCCTTGATGGACCTGCTTCATCCGTTCCCTATCTTGGTTTCCCCACCAGCTGCTCACCACCGGCATCTCACCCCCTCCCCCTTCTTTGCTATGGGCCTGCAAGCTCTGCTGTCTTCCATCCTTTTCCCCATCTTTATCCTCTTCCACTGCCTTTCTTCCTCACTTTACTCAGGATGATTTCCGATACCGTTCAATCCAACACATACAAATGTTCCGTATCCTCCTCTCTTTCCACCTCCCATACTAAAGCTTTCTACTCCCTGTTGTGTGCCTGCCGGCCTGCCAGCCCGCCACGTGTCTGACCTCCCATGCATGCTTTAAAACTGAATGACCCCAAGGCTTTTTTTTTTCCTTTAGACTTCTTTTTCCTTCCCGCTATTCACCCCCTCTACGCAGCCGCCAAGATTGCCAGCTCACCTGCCCTGGGAATGTTTTTCCTTTAAAATTCTCATGAAATGATAAGTTTCCAGCTGGGCCCATTCTTAAATTCTCTTAAAAATCTTGCTAAGAACCCTTTAGGGGACCCTTTCTCCACATTTTGACCCAACTAGCCTAAACCAGCCAGGCAACTTTTGCTAAACATTTAAAGAATTTCAGGTGGCTTGCCCCATTGACAAAGAAAAATGTTTTAAAAGCCTTTTTTTTTTTCTCCTAAACTTTTTCTCAGACAAGCTTCACCCCCTCCAGGCAGCTGCCAAGATTGCCAGCTCACCTGCCCTGGGGACTTTTTTAACATTCTAATGAAATGAAGTTTCCAGCTGGGCCTATTCTTAAATTCTCTTATAAATTTGGCTAAAAATGCTTTAGGTGACCCTTTCTCCCCATTTTGACCCAATTTGCCTAAACCAGCTGGACAATTTTGCTAAACATTTAAAGATTTTCAGGTGGCTTGTCCCATTGACAAAGAAAAATATTTTAAAAGCCTTTTTTTTTTTTTTCTCCTAAACTTTTTCTCAGACAAAGGGACTCAAACTTTGATCTTAGGCCCTCTTGGGCATCAAACAACTGGTACTCAGGTGCCTACTTTTCTAACTAGACCTAACAATTTTAAATTTCACTGTACATAAAAGATCACAGACACTGCTCAGGCGAGCCACATGCTTTCAAACAAACAAACACTAATTTATATGTCCTGTTCCTTCTGCTGCCCTCATGAGTTTTGTTTCCAGCATAGCTTCTGTCTACAAACTAAGAGCCCC
>NW_008339516.1:1092798-1093445 GCF_000622305.1 Nannospalax galili | reverse complement strand
GGCCTTTTTTTCCTCCTAAACTTTTTCTCAGGCAAAGGGGCTCAAACTTGATCTTAGACATCAAGCAACTGGTACTCAGGCGCCTACTTTTCTAACTACACCTAACCATTTTAAATTTTACTATACATAAAAGGTCACGCTCAGGCGTCAGGCGAGCCACATGCTTTCAAACAAACAAACACTAATTTATATGTCCTGTTTCTTCTGCTGCCCTCATGAGTTTTGTTTCCAGCATAGCTTCTGTCTACAAACTAAGAGCTCCTGAGATTTACATTCAAGCTACAATGGTTGGTGAGACACATGGATTTCTTTAATTTGCTTTTCTATTTGGGTCACATATACATATATATCTGAGGATAATTTCTTTTTTAATATCAAGCCTAATCTGCTGGTACCAGGGGTGCCTAGGATTCTCTTGCAATTTATTTTTGTTTTTGTTTCTTAATGATGTCATATAATAAACAATGCATTTCTAGTTCAAACCAAAATAATAATGCCAAATCTACACAATGGGAGTTTAAATTTTAACATCATATAGGGCCTTTTTGTAAAGGGGATTACTTTGAGTTTTAACTTCTTCTATGATACATTTACTGTTTTTTAAAGATGACAGTTTTAAGTTATTACATTGTTTGACATAATTATGA
>NW_008339516.1:1089357-1091441 GCF_000622305.1 Nannospalax galili | reverse complement strand
TTCCGATCTACCACATTCTCAACAAAGACTATATAACTAAATATGTATATACAGTCAACATAAATTTATGATTCTTAAAATTAATTTACTTGGTATCATAATAATTTTTAAGTAAAATCTGATACAAACTAAAAATGCTAAATTAACACCAAAATACTTTTTTCTTTAATATACAACATGGTTCCTGGTACTAAAATATATAAGTTAATTTTAAGTACCTCTCTCCCTATCTCTCTCTCTCTCCTTCCGTCTCTCTCACCACTGCCCTTCTGGGTCTCTACCAAACCTCCACTAATCCACCACCCTTCTGGGGCTCATCTTCCCTTAGCCTCTATTAAATAAACCTCAGGATCAAGTTGTTCCACAAGCTTCCCTCCCTTCTGGCTCACTGGGTTTTTTCCCACTTTTCTCCCATCCCATTCCTTGTACTTTGTTTCCATCTACTGGCTGGTCACGCCACACTCTCATTGCAGGGTTTTCTGCTCCCCTCGCTTGCCTCGAAGTCAGAATCCCCTTTCCTTTCTCTGGACATAGGACACTATTTCCAGAGATAGGAACACGCACTACTTCCTGTCCAGGACAGGATCTCACTTTTCCTCTCCCTGATGATCTAATCGCAGGATGCCACTTTCTGGGACTTGGAAATAACTCGAAAATGATAACTAGAACCCGAGCAAAAAAAAGGATGCTTTGTTTGGATGCCTGGTTCTCCTAACCCTCGTTTAGCATGACCAATGCCAAACCCCTTTTCTTCCTGCTCCCTCCCTTTCCTCCTATTCCCACCCTATCTCTCTTCCTCATCTGCTGCACTTTCCTGCCCAGACTCATGATCCTGCTTCCACTCCCTATGGAGAGAGGATTTTCTTTGTCTCCTATCTGCTCGGTTCTGTCTCTACCTCCTACCCACTTGCTCTATCTTCCCTTTACTTTGACTTAATCTGTCACTATAGGAACCACCCACTCAAAGTCTTAGGGTCTCACAACTCTTCCTTGTCTTCTTAAATCCTTAAAACCATTGAAACTTTTGGATACAATCAGGCCAAAACACCTGAAGTTCCTGTGCACCACAGGCTGGCCTCAGTATGAGTTAGATAATGACTCTTTTTGGCCAGACACTGGAATCTTAAACTTCAATATTTTGAGAGATTTAGAAAGTTTCTGCCATCATAAAGGCAAACGGTCCAAATTACCATACATCCAAGCTTTCTTTGATCTCTGTGCTAATCCCTCCCTCTGGGTCCCATGTTCCTCCCACTGCCAGTGTTACGGCAAGCAGTCTGAATTACCCTACATCCATGCCTTCCTTGATCTTTGTGCTAATCCCTATCTCTGGGTCCCATGTTCTTCCTATCAGGTTCTCGATAAGACAGTTTCACGGGATCCCAACCCACCAGGGGCCTCCCCCACTGCCCCCCGACCCCTCCACCTCACCTTTTGATGCTATCATAGCCGATAAACTGCATCCAATTAGGAGATTAAGACCCATCCCCAACCTCTCCCTTGCATCCCATTCCAGGGCCTAACCCATCTCTCCTCCTTTCTCCAACTCGAACTCTCTCTCCACACCATGATCTTCCCCCCTCCAGTGCCACTCTAAGTCCTTACCTATCAGATGGTGCCAAAACCCAGTTCTTACTTCAAGGGAACTGCCTGGACTTCTCCAACTCCCCCCCACTCCCCCCACCCCTCGACCGCAGCTTTTGATCATATCATAGCCGATAAACTGCCTCCAATTAGGAGATTAAGACCGATCCCAAACCTCCTCCTGCTCCCCAGCCTGAGGCACAGCCAAGTCCTCCCCTTGGTCTCCCCTTGCTATACTCTCCCTGCCTCCCATTCCAGGGCCCAACCCATCTCTCCTCCTTTCTCCAACTCGAACTCTCTCTCCACGCCATGATCTTCCCCCCTCCAGTGCCACTCTAAGTCTATCACCCACCCTCCTTTCCCTTACCCTCTTCTACTTAAGGATATCCAAAACCTTAAACACCTCCTTGCCAAATATTCCCTAGTCTCCCCTATTCTGGCTTCTAGCTCAAATAACCCATTTATCCCTCCTGTATCTACTTCTACTTAAATTCCAGACC
>NW_008339516.1:1066382-1089165 GCF_000622305.1 Nannospalax galili | reverse complement strand
TGTTCTTTTTAATAAGATGATGGTACATACTACTTCCTTCTGAGTCAAACAATTACCATCTTCATGACTTCAGCTGTGTCCACTAACAAAAATCATCACAATTAAACTTGTTGACTTGACTATTGTATCCTTTAATTGAAGGAGGAGGGGTAAACAGGGTCAATGGACCCTCACCTGAGTATCCAGCTGCTATTCCCAGCCAACTGTATGTAATTTGACCCTAATCACATGGTCTCCTGGACTTGGGGAAGACTAAAGTATATTATCTGAAAAAGGCTAGGAAGAGAAGGCTTGATCCATGCTGGGTTAAGGCTTTCCAATATAAATACTCTCAGGTCACTCATATACCTTAGCAACCCCTCAGTCATCTCTGTGAGTAAGCTCAGTAAATTCACTGGTTCCCCAGAAAAGCTGTAATGTAATCAAACATTGGTTTGATACTACGATCTAAAAAGGGGAAAAACACTGCTTAGTAATCCCCAGGAAAAGAAATCTCACAACAGATAAAAAATTTGTTTGCTAATGTTATTGTGTTTCATGGTTATTAAAAAAGGAAAATGGAAAATTGGAGGATGTTGGAAGGTTATGAGAATGGACATATTTTCAAAGAAGGATTTATGTATGAAAATTATGATGGCTGGATATTTCCAGAATTGACAGAGAAATTAGAAAGCCAGGCAGGTGATGAAGGTCTGTGTATGGTTGTTACAATATAACAAGGATGAGACAAGGATAATGCATAGACAATCTTAAAATTTCTAAAGCTGCAGCTTAGTCAACTAGTCTAAGGATGTCTATTCAAGGTTTACTTATGGATATTGCCTAAGATCTATCTACACAGCACATGGTAATTAATGCACCAGACTGGTGTAATTAACATTGTTGGGTGTTTAATAGCCAGACTCTAAGGCCTATATTAATCTGATCAGAGGGACTTAAAGGGACAGATATTTGTTCCTGGCCCTCAAAGGTCAAACAAGTTCCAGGGGCTATGGTGCATCTCTCGAAATGTCCTGTAACTTTGGTGAGTCACCTGTCCTCTTGTTCAGGAAGGCCATGGAGACCCAGGAAGATGGACTTAAACCAGTGTCCAGTCTGCAAAGAGGAGGTTCAACACAGAGGAAACATTTCCTCCATGCTTCCAAGCGAAGTCCTGGTCAAACAAGACCTTTTGACTTCTCTTCACATAGATAGAACTGGTAAAAGGAAAGCCTGAGGAGCCAGGGGCTCCCCACAAGCCCATGTGGCCCCTGAGGACCAAATCCTCATACGACCTTAAGAGTAAAAATAAATTGGTTTATTTGGGCCAACAGTATGTCTTAAACACCCAAAAGGAAAGTATAACCACAATTAAAGTCATCAGTATATTTTAAGGGTTCAAGGGATTACACAACCCTTAGACACGAGTTCTTATGTTATTTAGACAATTATCTCTCATTGATAATTTTGTTCCTTACAAGATGTTACTCAGATTTAAGACTTCAAATTTTGGTCTAATATACTGTAGTGCCCACTTACAGCTAAGAGAGGCAATCCACTATTGTAGCCTAAAAAATTAAATGATGGCTAAATTTGTTTTCTCTCCCTATCTAGAAGCCTTTGTGAGGCAACTGACACTGATTCTAGCCACTCCAACAGCTATCAAAATACCTGAAAACAAATCCTGAGTCCATCACTCTCAAGTTCAGCCCTGGAAGAAGAAAAAATAAAAATAAAAAAGAACTATTACCTTGATGCTAACCATTGCTCCTTGTCTATTCAGATATTTTCAGGACTAAATCAAAAAACTAACTCTTACTAATTTTAATCAGTTGTTATTTTCCTTCCCTCCACATGTACACAAGTGCCTGTCAACCATTGAGGACCCTGTTGAGATTCATGAAGAGGGAACCCCTGCTGTCTGACCAAACCCTAATCTAGCCCCCCCATGTCGACCCTGTCCAGCAGGAAGTCGCAAGATGACAATGGCACCCCCTATCCTATAACACAAAAGGCTGGAATGTTAAGGTTCAGATAGCCCTGCCCCCTCACCAACAGGATCCCAAGGACTTCTCATGCTCCTGAGAAAAGGGAACCTAGCTGATAAGCACCTTGGTCTTTGAAGTCAAGAGAAGCAGACTTTTCTCCACTGTTTGGGCCAACACAGCAGGCTTCCCCTTTGATCGCTAAAGAGGACAGGTTTTAACAGTCCTGCTCTCCCACTCACCACCCCCAACTTAAAAAAAAATGCATCTTCCTGTCTTCTGCAGGAAGCAGAAGCCTCCCTTTTAAAAAGATCCCAGCTCAAGACCCGGGCAGACATTTTCCCTGCTGGAAGGGAATCTGTCACATGTGTTCCTTTGCTAATAAACCCAATTTTGATGGAGTTTAAGCTGTGCCTCTGTGCCTCATAACCCATTTGCTCATTCTCTGCCAAGTTTTTACCTATCACTCACGATATGAACAAAATTAATTTCTGTAACTATCACCTTTGAAATTCACATTTAGTTGTAGTAGATACTGCATCACTAAGGAGGAATTCTGCCACTTATTACACACTGTTGACCTTAATTGCTGGTTTCATGTTTCTGTTTGGTTGTTTTTCTAACACATTATCTCTTACCTTTGGTTAATCTTTGATCATTGTTTTGGAAATAATATAAATACTGAATGACAATGGCATTTCAATTATGAACTCTTGACTATAGTTCTAATTTCATCCATGAAATAATATAGACAAAATATGTGGGTAGAAAGTGTGGAAGTGCATTGCAAAAAGTCATAATGTTCAAATCCCTGCAACTGTCTTTTTTAAACAACATTCTTTTGCAGTGGATGCTAAAAATTGTTTGGACATTATTAGCAATCTATTAAATTAAAGAGTCAGAGAACTTCCTGTAAGCCAAAGCTTCTAAGAAACACTCATAATGCAACATATTCTTCAAAGAAAAGCTACATAAACATCTGGCATGCTCAATAAATCCTTATTTAAAAATATATTTCAATCTTACAAATAAATAGCTGAGGACAGGCTGGTCTACATAATGAGTTCTAGGCAAGCTGGTGATACTGAGAGACTCTTTTTCAAAAAGCAAGAAGCAAAACAAAAACAAAACAATAACAAAAACAAAAGATTTATGTGTAAGGAGCATGGATTTAATCTGAAATTTAAATAATATAGCAAATACTGGCATTTCAAAGTGTGTGAATTACATGAGTGAAGAGACAGTTACAGGTATTTTGGAACCTCAACTCTCACCCATACAGACAACATTGTACCTATTTTGAGAGACTCAGCATCAACATTGCTATAAGTTACTTGATTAAATAATCAAGATTATGTTGTGTCTAGTGGCGGGCCTTTAATCTCAGCCCTCGGGAAGCAGAGGCAGGTAGATCTTTGTGAGATTGAGGTCAGCCTGGTCCATATAGTGACTTCCAGGCAGATTGGGACTAGGGAGACCCTGTCAAAAATATTAATAACCAAAACTATTTATAATGAAAATAAAACCTTACATATATTTTTACTTTGATTTTTCTGGGTAGATGTAAAAAGACATCTGTTCATCTGGAATAAGGCCAACAAGCCAAAAGAATGATTTTCTTCTAATTAAGCTTGATAAACAAATGAGTTTACAGGGTTTTATACAGAAGCATGGGAGACTCAGAGGCAGATGTACTACCCACTACCTGGATGTTCTAGTTCACAGCACAAAGAATACTGTGATTTAGGTCAGCTACACCACTGTAAAGCAGCTCTACCTTCAATCAACTTTCCCACTCCTTCATACTCTAAAGTATCCATGAGACCACATGAATATAGGTCAGGGGATAATGGTGACTGGAATCTCTGCTGTGATTTTCCTGATCTGCTCAGGTCCTTCCAAGAAAGAACTTCAACACTCTCATTATCATCAGCTCAGACCTAGCTATAGGTTTCATGGCCTGGTAGATCACCACAACAGCTTTTCTTCCTAATGGCTAAGGCACTAATAAGCACAGAGGGTAACTGAGCAGTGGTGATAAAAATGGCATAGTTCTTTCCTGTTTTTTTTTTCTGGCCAGCAAGAAGGCCTTATTTTTCATTCCAGCAAGACCCCTTCAACTGAAATGTTGAGAGTTAGTTATCCCTGGATGTCTTAATTTGGGTCTGTAAACTATCAGTATTCACTTCTTTAAGTTGACCAACTAAGGGAAGAGAAACTATTAACATCCCTTGAGCCCATATTCTCTCCAAGGGAAATTGGATTTAGGTTTCTGGGTGTCCTCTCTACTTGTGGAGAATCTCATTTTCCTGTATGAGTGTGTGTGTGTGTATGTATGTGTAATTCATTTGTTGTGTAGTGGTTTGAATGAGAATGTCCCCCATAGGCTCTAAATATTTGGACGTTTTTGTCTCCAGTTGGTGGTTCTATTTTTGGAGGTCTTAGAAGGTGTGGCTATGCTGGAAGAAGCACATCACTGAGGGCAAGCTTACAGAGTTCTTAAGCCTTGCCAGATCTCTAGTCACTTTCTGCTTCCTGTGTCTGCTTAAAGATATGAGACTCTGCTCTCTGCCCCTGCTCTGGTAACCTCCTGCTGTAAAGGCACTGGAGAGTTGTAAAAGCTCTTGCAATATGATGGCAATGAAACCCTTTGGAAGGTTGCTAAGAACTTTGAATGTTTGCTAGGAACTTTGGACCCTGAAAAGTCCCAAGAAAGACTGAGGGAGGTAAAACACGTATTTTCCTCCATCCCCCCCCCCCCCCCCCCCCCGCCCAGAGGTTACCCAGTATAGAAGTTTTTGTTTTCCAAAACTGTCACATTTCTGTAACCTTTGCCTTTTGTTTGCATTCCTCACATGTAAGTATAAATGTCACCCAAATCTTGAGCTGGGGGCTGGCACCATTACAGAGTGATCCAGGTGTCAGTCTGCTGGCATAAATTAAAACTCACTCTCTTTCACCTTACTTGGAGGATGGTCTCTTGACTTTCCTGATTTTATTGAAACACTGCCTCCATGCTGTCTCACCATGACAAACTCTAAATCCCCTAGAACCATAAGCTCAAATAAACTCTTCCTTTCATAAGTCAAAGTTGAAAAGTAATGGACAAATTTCTTTGGCAGATAGGATATTTCAAGGTAGCTTAATGTAGAAATGGTGGTATGGTTATTGATGGTGAATACTATGCAGAGCTAAAGTGAAAAAGAGCAAATGGGGCAGAAAGAAATGCAGAATGTACAGGTTTGGACTGAAAAAGAACACAAGGAAGATTAATGTTGGAGGTAAGGTCTGTGTTAAAGAAGAGGTTCCCTTTGGTAAGGATATTAAAGAGATTAAGGAGAGACCTAGAGATTGGCATTTAAAAAGTGAAAAGAATGTCTCTAGGGCAAGACAACATCCAGCTAAACCTCCAGTATTTTAAAAGGGAAATGCTGGAGAGGTTTTCTACTAGAAAATCACTGCAGAGAAAAGCCAAGAATATGGATGAAGCAGGCTAGAGTCCATCCCAAACTTGCAGTCAAACTTAGCAGTGTCCTTCATCTGGTATTGGTTTCTGAAGCATGAAACATGCAAAAGAGTGAAGGGATCATCAATTCTTCCTCCAAAGTTTCAGAGATCTGCTTAGGCTATGCAGCATGCAGCAGGGGTATCTCCATATAAAGAAGGCCCTGAAAGGTCAAGAGAACTCGATAGTCCATTGCATGGAGTTGTGAAGGTGAAACCTGGTTGGCTGTGGAAACCCCAAGATGACTAGATGCCAGACCATTGAGACATCTGACAAGGAAAGCTGCATACAGGGAATGGTACAACCCAAGAGAGAGATGTATGTTACGTTCAGCAAAGCTGGAGAGGTTGAGCCATCTAAGCCCTTTGGAAGTCCCAGAAGGTGGGCAGGGAGATACCAGATTTTGTTTTTTCCCTGCTGATTTTCAGTCTTGTTTTGGTTTGGTATTTCCTCACTATACCACCATTCCTCCCTTTGGGATGGGAATATGCATTCAGTTCCATTGTATGCTGGAAGTAAGTAACTTGTCTTTTGATTTTACAGTGACTTAAAGTGAAGAGACTGCCTTGAGTTTTAGACTTTGTACTGTGGACTGTCAAAGAGTATTGAGGCTGGAAAAGACTATGAGAACTTTTAAGGTTGGATTAAATGTGTTTTGCATTTTGTATGGTAATGAGTTTATGGGGGCCAGAGTGGTTTGAAAGAGAGTATCCCCCATAGACTCCAGGTATTTGAACATTTTATTTCCAGTTGGTGGCACTGTTTCGGGAGGTCTTAGAAGGTGTGGTCATGCTGGAGGAAGCACATCACTGGGGTTGAGCTTAGAGATATCTTAAGCCTTGCCAGATCTCCAGTCACTCTCTGCTTCCTGTGCCTGCTTGAAGATTGAGCCTGCTTTCCACTCCTTCTCCAGTCCCTTCTTACGACCTTGCCTCCCCGCCATGATGAACTCAAATTCCCCTGAAACCATAAGCTAAAATAATCTCTTCCTTTTATATATTCCATTGATCATGGTGTTTTATAACAGCAACAGAAAATTAACTAATACAATGTGTATGGATGTGAGTCTTTATCCTTCAATAAAAGTCGTTTGACTACTGCTCTCTGCTGGTGTGAAATCTTTCCTTCTTTTTAGTTATTTAATTGGCTGAGAAAGAGGTATCCAACAATAACTCCTAGACTGATAGCAATACCAACTTTCAATGAATTTATTTCATTTTATTATTATTTTTTATGCTTCATTTCATGTATATCATCTATCTATGTATGTATAGTTATTTTATATATAACTGTTGTTTTATAAAATTGTAATTGATAAGATATGTACTGTCTATACTCTAATAAGAATTATGATAAGTGATTTGAGTATAGCGTATTAGTGAAGTTGCCTTTCCTATTTATGTTTAATAAATTACCACATCCTGGAAAAGAATTACACATATGCAAGAATAAAATAATCTATTTGATTTGGAGACTTAAATTTATATCAAGAAATTGTGGCTTTAGTTCATCCTGTAAATAAGACACAATGGCCAGATCATAGCACAATCAAAGCCTGGGAATTTTCATGGTCTAACAGGCAAGATGATGCAGGGAATTCCTGCTTTATTTTTAGATTCCTTTGTCATTAGGAAATATACTATTGACTCTTATTTCAAACTATTTATATGAATGCATCTTTGCCATTATTGAGTCTTAAATTATCTCTTTAATGAATAAAGAAAATAGCAGTCTGGTAATGAATTATGAAATTCCCACTGATTAAAGCATTTAAAACATTATTAATCATGAAGTAAATATATAAACTAGCAAATATACCTGGACAGTTAATCCTGCTAATGTGGCAGATTAGTACCTGAATTTAGTTTCTGCTCTGAAACACACAGTAATTTTAGATAAAAAGTATTACCTTAAAGTCATCAATTTCCTGATAAAAACTTTCATGTATTTTCATGACAGAGATGTAAGCAAAGAAGCGAGTCAAAGCATATGTGTGTTTATCAGTAGCCAGATTTTATTCAAGGAATCTCAAACACTCCCTACTTTATGTTAATCATCTTTATCATTAGATAGTTACTAAGGCCCAGACATAGACCATTCACTGTCAGTTATCATATGGTTCTTCAACAGCTATTTCAAAACTCTTAATTTAAAGAAGAACATAAAATATACTCTATGAAATGAAGATTAATTTCTTTGTGGCTTGTTCCCAATTAAGACGTGAAAAGAAAATAAAGAGTAATAAACAATTATAAGCACAAGTAAAAATTCATATTCCATACTATTTAGAAATGGTTTAAGTGTGACCTACAAGTGCTCATGTGTTGAGATTATCCCTTACATGAAACATTAAGCTAATGGAAATGTATTCTGACATTAGGGATAAAGTTGGAGCCCTGAGGAAATCAATAGGATGAGGTGATGATCTGGATGAAGACCCATTGTTAAATCCTACTGGCTGTATGAGGACAGGGAGAGAGACCAGAAGAAATTAAATACAAACACACATACTCTTGATTTCTTTCTATGCAATGCCCTCTTTTACCATGAGGTTACATGCAAGTAAGCCATCTTCTGAACTCATTCCTTATACTTAAACCTCCAGAACTATGAGCCCAAATGAATCTTTAACCGAAAGTCAAAAATGTTTTGTTTTAGAAACAGAAAATGGATCTGCGCAGTATACATATTTCTTCTAATGCAGTTTTGTAGACAAAAATCACGAATTTAATATAGTCAAGCAGAAGGAGGCTGGAGAGGTGACTCAGTGATTAAGACCACTGGCTGTCCTTACAGAAGACCTGGGTTTGAATCCCAGCACCCACATGGCAGCTAACAAGTATCTGTAACTCCAGTTCCAGGGGATCCAACGTCCTTTTCTGTCCTCCATGAGCATTGCGGGACACAGGTGCACTTATCTACATACAGCTAAAACTCATAAATGTAAAATAAACATTTGAAAAATGTAATCAAGGAGCCCAAAATTAAATACAAAACCAAACAGAGAGTGGATATCATTGAAAGCATATGTAAGTACCTTTAAGTATTACCAGAAATAAACCAAATTCTAATGAAGGTCATGAAGAAGTCCTAAAATAGATTTCCATGGAGGAAAATGTTATAATGAAAATAGCTTCTAACAAAAAAATAATAAAGTAGCATGCATACATACACATACAAATATTTATATTTTAGCAGCTCAGGTTGCGGCATGTTCTAATTACATAGTATTATATAGAACACTGATTTTTATTGTGCTTGCCTGGGTTACTACATTTTGCAAAGAAATATCTTATTCTACTTTAGTGTCCATGAATGTACATGGATGTATTAAAACCATATCAAAGAAACAAAGCATAATATCTAATCCAACTTACCAGACTGATAAAAGGCATAATACCATCATCTGACCTTAGGAAGAGGAGGATATCTCTTGTAATGATGGTCCCACTAACTAGTTATCCAGTGACCACCTGTATGTATTAAAAAAAACTATACAAAAACTGAGAAATCATGATTCTATACCTATTAATGGAAGTTTATGTTAGAACCTCACTTTTTGAGAATGAATGCTTTAAATATATTTCTTTTCTATTGGTATTTATATCTACAGTGAAGGGAAATCATGAAGCAATAGCATAGTTTCTCTTGAACTAACAGTATAGTGGTGAGAGTTTGTCAAGTAATTGTTTTGTGTGCACTTATACAAAGTTCAAACTTTCAAAAATAAAATATTATAAAGTATTGATTATTATGAATAATACTACACGTTTCCTCCAGAGAAAAAATTGTTTTAAAAATATTAAGGGAATGTCAGGCATGTTAGCAATGGGGAAGTGGAGGCAGATGGATCTCTGAGATCATTTCCAGCCTGGTCTACATAGTGAGTTCCAAAATAGCTAAGTTGCAGGGAGATCCTGTCTCAAAAAAATATTAAGGGGCCTGCGCTTCTGCCCAAGAGTTTATATTCTACGGTGATATAATGTGGAGAGCTTTTAAAAGAAATCCGTTCTTTTATAGTGGAAGACAACTTAAAATGTAAGTTATATCTGAGAAAATAACACCCAATTTATTCATGCTGTTTAGTACTTTTTCAAATCAATTGCAAATACCCTGAAAATGGAAGTCAGCATTTATAAATGAGTTCTGTGAGGTTAACAATTGTACAGTAGACTTTGAAAGGGACTTGAGAAGTGAATAAATCTCTCAGTTCAGGAATCTCAGAAAGTTATTCTTATATGATACACATTACAAAAAAACTGATCATTTAAGAATTTTCAACTGTACAGTTCAGTGTTACTAAGTACACTCATGTTGTTGAACCATCACTGTATTAGACATCACAACAATCCTCCAGAGTTTCTGTGTTTCAAACTGAAACTCTGTCCAAAATGTCTCATTCCCCTCTCATGCCCTTGTATCCCCCAGATACAAATCTTCATATATGTACAAGTGACAAGGCTCAAGATAAAGAAGCTGTCTATTTATTTTTGCAAAGCTTGGACATATATAAGCATCAAGACTGAAACAGACTTGTGTGTGCTTCAGGTGTGTATAAACTGTGGTGTCTAATGAAGCTAACTCATTAAAGATAACTTTTACAGTCATACGCCTTTCTGGATTCAAATTCACACAGTGAATAGACACAGAAGAGTTTATTGATGCATTTAAGTTTATTTTGTTGTTATAAATGTTATTCTACTCAGGAGGCATAAGCAAGCAGATCTCTGATATTGAGGCCAGCCTGGCCTACATAGTGAGTTCCAGGTCAGTTGGAGCTACAGCGAGACTGTCCCAGAAAAAAACAACCACCAAAAATATTTGATAATATCTACAGATTTAGTTGATACCTTATTAAAATGTAATTATTAAAATGATAAGGAAAGGATAAGATCATAGTTAAATAAATGCATGGTAAATGAAAGTAAAAAGTGTTATCAGATTAAGCAGAGTGATGAAGAAAAGCAGAAAAATATCTCGTCTCCTTTCTTAAGTCTTTGGAGAATAACTAAAATGAACTGCATTAAACTATTCTTATTTCTGTTGAAAAAATTCAGGTGTTGGATTGTAGCTCAGTTTGTAGAGTGCTTTGTAGCACACCTGAAGCCCTGACCTTGATGCCCAGAACCTTAACAATGTCATATAGAATATTAACAAGCTGCTTTCTAGTGCTAATATTCTATAGAATTTAGATCAGAAATTTTTCTTTAGTGTAGAATAGGGACAAAACTATAAGGTCTGTGGTTCTTGACCCATTAAACGTCTCATCTTTAAGATTGTATTTCAACTATACAGTAAAATATAGACCATGATGTAATAAAAACCTAGCCCACTACAAACTTACTACACTTTGACATCTTCTCAAAATTCATTTTAAATTTGTAGTAATAAAGTCTCATGAATACAATTTGTAATATTTATCCTTCCTAGATCTAATTTTTTTTCTCTTATAGAAGAAGTAGCCACCTGACAGAGCAACATGTTATTGCTTTTGTCTCCTTTTACTTTTAAATTTTGTTTTCATATGAATTTGTTAAAACATATGATAGCTCTCTTATCTTTGGGAACAGGAATGAGAACGTCCCTGGGGAACTGTCCTGGGCTTTGAATTGCTGAATATAGAACTGTACAGGTTTACTTATACTAGATATCTCTGAATTGCCTTGACATTTTACTTTTGATAATATGCTTAGTATTTCCCATGCATGGGTGCCTCACATAGTTCTAAGCATATAGCTATAAACAAAATGAAAAAATATCTCTGATGTCATGAAATTTACATTACCTCACTTTGGCCAATTTATGTATACCAAAGGTACATAAACATTCTGAGCCTGCTGCACTAACTGGCCTTTGAACTGTCATTTTTTCCTATTCATTTTTAAAAGATGTGTGCAATGATGTATCATTTTATAACATTTCAGCTAATATAATTTTCTTGTTTATAAATCTCTACCAACTTTCACTGATTATTCTAGTCAGTTATTTTTTCACACTTGCTTCTCTTGCTTCCTGTCTTCTTTCCCATTCTTACCACATAGTGTTTTTAAAAATATCATTGAGTCTTTAGTTGTTCTATCTTGTGTCTTCTGAAACCACTTTTCAAAAAGTGTCTTGACATATAATGTTTAGAAATGTAGCAAATGTCCCCATGATTGTCTTTAATATTGCGTACATCTTTTTCTGATGGAGGAAATTCATTTTTTTTCTTATGGTTTTGAATGTCCGTTCATGGTTGTTGGCTTAGTGCACTTGAAAAGGTCATACTGGTGGAAGCATGTGATGGAGTAAACTCTACACCTCAGCCTACACAGGCAACCATTTAGGGTTGAGCACTCCAGTCCCTTATTCTTTGCACACTGACAGGATGCTGATCTGAATAATCATCTACCACAAAAAGAAGCTTCTCTGACTGGGTTGAAGGATATACTAACTTGCAAATTTCATAATTTTATTTTTCTTTTCAGCTGAATAATATACCATTGTATATATGAACCAGCCCTTCGCTGTCCATTCATCCACTGATGGACACGTAGGTTCTTACTGTTTTCTACCTTTTGTGATGAAAGCAACAGTGAACACGAATGAGCAAGCACTTTGCAGCAGGATATTGAGGCCTTTGAGAATATGTCCAGGAGTGGTATAGCTAGGTCATGTGGTAGATCTATTTTTAGCTTTTTAGGGAATTGCCATACTGATTTCCATAGTGACTGCATTTCCACTAGCAGTGAACGTGTATTCATTTCCCCCACATACATGCTAGCCATTCTGACTGGGTAAGATGAAATCTGAAAGAAGTTTTAATTTGCTTTTCCTAATGGCTAAGGATGTTGAATATTTAAAAATACTCCATTTGTACTTCAACTTTTGAGAACTTTCTGTTTAGTTCCACGCCCCACCTTCTAAATCAATTGTTGCTTTTCTTCATGTTTATTTTTTGTTTTTTTGTAAACGTTATTAAAATCGTTCCCCATCCAAGGAATTAGAATATCTTTTCTTCCATTTTATTCTACATTGTGTCAAGCTGTTATCTTTTTGTTTATATTTTTGGTTGTTTGTCTTCCTTAAGTTTCAATCTAGGGAAACTCTACTACTGGGCTACATCCCCAACACCCTAAAAGTGTTATTTTATGTGAAAAAATAGACTATAATTATCCTGTAAGAATAAACAATCATCACACATTGATAATTTACTAACTTATTGATCATTTCCTTTGGATGGAATAGGTAATAATTTTTATAAGTACATATGCTTATAGTCATTTATAATAATTGTAGAGATTTTCTTCAGTGTTTTTACATATTACTTAAAAAATGGGAGTTTCATATATGAGAGCACTGTATATATTTTCCAGCCCTTTTCCCCTACCTCCAACTCAACTGTTGTCCCTTCCAACCCCTCTCATGATATAGTTTTCCTTATTATTGTTATACATATGCATATATATGTTGTATATATATATGCATATATATGCACAGATATAACCCACTGAGTCCAATTAGTATTACTCACTTATGCATTGTTTAAGGCTGACCACTTGAGATTGGATAACCCATCAGCAGATTCGTCTTTCGAGAATACTGGTTCTCCCTCCCTCAGCAACAGTGGATTGCCTGTTGCTCATTATCCAGGAGTGAGGCCTTACATACACATAACTTTTATTATAATGATCTGTTGGGTAATTTTTATTATTTGAATATTTTATTTTGCTGTTTATATTTTGCAATTATTCTATCTTATCTGTTGTTTATAATTTAGTAGTTATTATTCTAGTAAGGAATGTGAATATATATTGATGCACAAGTAGTTCAAAACACTTAAAGACATTTAGCATTGAATATGATACAGAAGTTCTAAACAACTGAATTTCATTTTATGCTGTTTGGTTAGTCCTGCTTGCACAGGCCGCTGTCTTGAGAGTCTCATTTCATTTACTTCTCTTCCGCTAATGACTAGGAATAAATGAGTGAAAACAAAAACCTGCAGTTTTGAACTGTTAGGTAACATGTCTTCTTGTATTAGGAATTTAAAGAGCTGGGAAGAAAATATTGAAGACACAAATAAAAGCCTTGAATCAGAATATCACAGTTCTGGAAAAACAAATGTTTTGCAAATAGTCTATTCAGTCCATCTATCAATGACGTTTTGTGCTGTGGGCTATGTGAAATTTCCCTCCATGTCTATCTTGGGCTTGCAATATGTATTAGTTATAGTTATGTTGCTGTGATAAAACACCATGACCAAGGTAACTGATAAAAGAAGAGTTTATTGGGCTTAAATTTCCAAAGGGTGATTCCATAATGACCAGGAGGCATGGAGGTAGATGTGGCTGGAGCAGAAAGCTGAATGCTCACGTCTTTAAGCAGACACAGGAAGCAGAGAGTGTCCAACTGGAAGTGGGAAAACTATATACTCTCAAAGTCTGTCCTTAGTGACATGCTTCCTCCTGCATGGCCTCACCTTCTCAAACAGTGCCATGAACTAGGGGACAAGTGTTTAAATACTTGGAGTCTAAGGAGGACAGTTATTCAAAACAGCACACAATGGGATTACTTTGGATTATGGGCCATCCTGAAAAGTGAGACAAGACTGTAAACTGTATAGAAGTTTCCTCAAAAGGCTTAAGTTAACCTTCTAACATGAGAAAGTCATACACTACAGCCCCTTTAGGGAAAGCGCCAGGTGAGAAAATGACTTGCAGTGTTTAGAGGTGCTGCAGAGACACCGAGGGAGATACCCCAATTCCATTACAGAAAAAGTACCATTTCACAAGGTGTTTATCTTACTTTGTAACCTTGAATTTAGACTGCAAAGTTTGTAATACCACTTTATGATGTATTTGAAGTATTTTCTTGACAATATTTGAATTAAAATTATGAAGCAATTACCTAATAGGTATTTTCATGTTGTTAATTTTCATGACATTACCTAATACATAAGAATTAAAACTCCTGTTTATACTTCCATGTTAATATAATGTACACACAACTTTAATATGTCTAAACAACCATAATTACAAAATTTAAAAATCCACATACAACTGTACTGGATATAAGGCTTTTTTAAAATCCTCTTTTGGCTATTTTCATAGAATAAATCACCCAGAAGTGGTAAACTACATATTATACCTGTCTCAAGCACCAATTATGTGATATTCCATCTGTTTCTAAAATCTAGAGGTAAATCTGTAAAATGACTCATAATGTGTATAAAATGTATTCTAATATTTCAGCCATTAACTCTGGCCTTCCACCTCAAATAGTCCTCAGTTTAGCAATTCATATTTTAAATGCAAATTTATCTTTAGATACATAGCAATAACTAGACTAATAGTAATGTTTCATCATTGTTCTAGTTCTGGTTCTTTATTGTCATGGAAAATAACGACCAGAAACGACTTCGGGAGGAAAAGATTTTGGGCTTTAAAGCTCATAGTCCATCATTAAGGTAGACCAAAGTAAGAACTCACAGCAGGAACGTGGAGGCAGGAGCTGAAGCACAGACCACGGAGGAACGCTGCTTACTGGCTTGTTCCCCTGACCTGTGTTCAGCCTGATTACGTAGACAGCCTGCCCAGGGATGACACAACCCACAGTGAGCTGGGTCTTTCTATATCACTCAGCAATCAAGAAAGTGCTTCATAGATATGCCCATAGGTCAATCCAATAAAGTAAATTTCCCAATTGAGATTTCCTTTTCTAGGTTCTGACAAGTTGACAACTGAAGCCATCCAACATAATTGACTCCTTGTCAATTTGACACACAAGCACATCACTCTTAAGCCATAACCTTTCCATTTCTTGTCCCCAATATTCCATGTTAATAAGAATATCAAAATATAAAACATAGTACAACTTGTAAGTTCCAGTCTTAAAATTCAAAACATTATAAAAGTTCAAATTCTGTTTTAAAAAATCTCTTAACTGCGGGCTTCTGTGAAATCCAAAACAAACTACATACTTCCCCATTAAAGCGAACAGAACCAGGGTACACAAGAAAAGCTAAAGGCCAGCAATTAGCTCAATGTTCAACTTCTAAGACTCAATCACAGTATTTTGGCCTCCAAGGGGCCTGGGAAGCCGCACTTCTCTAGCTCTACCATCCACAGCACACATAGCTTGTCTCCTAGGCTCAGGGAGGCTCCACTACATCCTTGCTGATGCTCTTTTTCATTGCCCCATGGTCCTGAGATATCCAATAGACTGGGTCTCTGCTGAAACTGAGATTTATCTTTCGACCATTGTTTCTGGGTGCTGACTCAGGAAATACTTCCCAGAATATTTCACTCAGTTATGCTGCTTCCTTCTTAATCACAGCTGAATTTTTAGCCACACCTAAGCAGTCTCAATGTCCCAGGAAAGCAGAGGTTTCATTTCAGAGGTTCTGGGCTCTTGTTAATCACAACTCATTCTTCAATCCCAGCCAGTGAGAAACAGCAGTGTCAATTTGAAATATACAAATGGCCCTGTTAGAGTCTGATGGGCTCTCAAACTTCCCTCTGCTATTTCACAAGTTAGGTTTCCATCATCTGCCTTTTAACAAGCTCCCACAGAATAGCAAGCTGATTTCCAAGCACTCAATGGGTTTTACTTCTCAAAGCTCCAAACTTCTAAATAATCCCCCTAACAATCTCATGAGGTCACAACAATACCCCAGGATCTTGGTACCAACTTCTGTTCTGATTTGGTATCTGTTGTTGTGATAAAAGCACTGACTAAAAACAATTTATAGAGGGTTTATTTCATTTTACTGTTCCAAGTGACAGTCCATTATTGAGGAAGCCAGAGCAGGAACTGAAGCACAGGTCACTTGGAAGAATGCTGCTTATTGGCTTTCTCCTCTGGTCTATATTTAGCCTGCTTTCTCATATAACCCAGGTCAACCTGCCCAGGGATATAACACCTCCAAGAGTGGGCTGGGTCTTCCCATATCAACAATTAAGAAAATGACTCAGTGACAAACCCACAATCCAATAGGTCAATCCAATAGAGACAGTTCCTCAAGTGAGGGTCTCCCTTCCCAGATATGTCAAGTTGATAATTGAAAGTATCCAGCACAATTATTTTTAAGATGACTATACTGATAAGGATGACTATTTTATGTATCTTGTTTATAATTTAGATCCTTCCTGAATTTAATATTGGCACATTTCCAGGAGACATCAGTTTTTTTCTCTATTACAATTGTTACTTTTTATATTATTTAGGTTTATATCTATATTTATTATTATTACTTATTTTTAAGATTTTCTTTGCCTTTATATTTTCAAAAGTAAGAGCATTCTTTTCAATAATCCTAATATAAATATAAAATTGCCAGAGGTGTGATGGATCATGACTTTAATCCCAGCACTCTGGAGGCAGAGGCAGATCTCTGTGAGCTAGGTCTATATAGTGAGTTCTAGGCCTCCTGGGGCTACAGAGAGACTCGGTCTTAACTTCCCCAACAAAAAAACTTAACATTATTCTCCAACAGATATGTAAGAAAAAATTACCTTTTTAAATTACTGCATTTACATCATTACCAGCACTCCCTCTCCCCCTCCTAATTCCCCCCCATATACCCTGACTGCTCCTTTAGCTAGTATTGTTCATTTACATACATATGAAAACCTACAGAGTCCATTTAATGTTTCACATATGTACTTGTGTTTATGGCTGACCGCTTGTGATTGGATAACCTATTAGGAAGCTCATCCCTACAGAAATCTGATTCTCTATCTCGCAGCTGCCTTTGATTGTCTGTAGCTCTTCAACTAGAGGTGGGATCCTGTGAAATTTCACCCACCCATGCCCGCATGTCAACTGACGTTATCATTATGTGTGGCTAGTTTAGACAACCATATTGTTGTGATTTCATAGGTACAGTTATCTGGTCATATCTGGAAGACACAATCTGGCAGCAGACATCCTCATCACCTGACTAGTACAAACAAGCTTTCTGCCTGCACTTCTGTGAGGTTCCCTGAACCTTTTGTGTATGGGGTGCATTTTAAAAGTATGAAGTGTGGATGGACACTCCATATCCACTTATTCTGTACATTTTGATAAATTTTAGATTTAAAATAAACTGTAGAGGAGGGATGAGGGCTATATTTATTTGTGGGAATATATGTAAGCATTTAGAATCCAGGAGGAAATTTTGTTGGTTATGAAAGTGGCAGTAGTGGTTTCTACTCACGGGAGTATGAGCTTTCCTGCCACTGGTAGTTGGCTAGGTTCATATGACCAGGCACAAATTCCATCCTATTGAGCAGGCCTCAATTCCAATTATTCAGTTGGTGCTCACCATCATAACAGTGCATCTAATGTACCATTAGGGACATTTTGCTTGGTTTGTCATTGTTGTGGTTCTTAGGCTTTATAGTTGTGTAGGATTATTGATTGCTTTTTTCACTTGATAGCTTACCAGGCACCCTCAAATATTATGAGACCAGTTCATTACAAAGGAGGCTTCCAGGTCAGTTCCAGTTTATTTCCTTAAAATGTTATGCCTTCTGTGAGTACCGGGTTTCAGAAACGGTCTTACCTTCAAGTTCTGGGAAGCAACCAATGGCAATAGCTTATATTGTTTTCAACCCAAGAACTAGCCTGCCTTGTTACTGTCTCCATCTCAGCCATAAATTGGGGCCAGGTACTCATGCACCAGCCCTGCATAGTGAGTTCTCCAGAACATCTCTGTTGCATTCTCCAATTACCACACCCCGATGCCTAGTGTGGGCCCTGCTACTAGTGCAGCAGTTTTGCTTGGTGAGTCCCGCAGTATCCAGCCCACACTTGCTTCTGTCTCCACACTTGCAGGCACAGCTGGAGTAGCACAGCCTGTGACCCAGTCCAAGAAGGGCCATCCAGGAGTCAAATTTGTGTGCCTTCCTGGCTACCACTGGATTAGAAGTACTCTCATCCTTCTAATCAGCAGTGAACAACCCAGTCTACCTATGAGCTAATAAAAAGGATACTTCTAAAGAGATAAAGTACAAATTGACAATAAATATGAAAAATGTTCAAAATCTCTATCCATAAGTGAAATATAAGTTAAAAATATATTGAGATTACACCTCACTTTGCTCAGAATTGTCATCAAAAAACAAACTACAACAAATGCTGGAAAAGGTATGTGGATTAGAGAACCTTTCTCCATGGTTCTTGGGGGATATATTAGCTCAGCTAGCATGGATAGCATATGGAAGTACCTCACATATGAAAAACAGAATTACCAAGTAGAAAATATTTCTTAGAAAAACTGGGAAATTTGCTCCTTGCCAGTATTCTATCCCAGATCCCCGTGTACAGGCCGGTTACCACCAGATATACTGATGTAGACATCTGCCAATTACTTGTTTTTTACATCACTACCTTCTTCCACCTAGGCATGAAACAGAGAACTGAATGAAGCTAGTCTAGGGAGCACCACCTCCTTGAATATGCTGCCCCGCTGTGATCTTTATGGGTCACCATTGCTAGAAACCTATTTGCGTTGTTCCTTAAAGGATGTCAAAAGGTACTAGAATTTAGATCTCTTTCATGTCTCATTTCTCTCCCAGCCCCTTTCTTTGCCTCTTTGATTTCATGTTGTTTCTACTTATTGGTAACCTATCAAAAAAACAAGCATTTGTGATACTTGCATAATGAGAGAGAACATCAAATAATATATATAATAACTGAACACACACAAAAGAATTTCCACTCTGAAAAAAAGAAATAGACCAGGTTTATAAAAATCAGGTCACTAAACTTAGTAGAAAGTGATAACTGCACAAAAGTCACTCTGTCCTACTAAATTGTATTATCTGCTCTCTCTATTATCTATGTAGCACAGATAGTTTCAAAATACTGCCATAAAATGAGGTTGGTAAAACAACAATAACAACATACTGAAGAAGACTGCTAACAAATTATCTTAACTCTAAGAAATATTGTGACTCTGGAAATTGTACGTATAAGAACACAAACATATCCACACGTATTTTAAGAACTTCAGGCTGACTTTTGTCTTCTGCCCATTTTTTTCTGTACAAGCTTACTCACTAGAGTTACAGCTGGGACTACGTACCACTTTAATTTACCCTGCACCAGTCTGTCAGCTTAAACACCACTTTCAAGTGGCCATTTCCTTCCCCTAGTGATTCTTCATTGTGAGTGAAGTAAGTATAGCATCTTTAACTTGGAATAATGACCCTTCAAAACCGTATGTTTTTTTTTTTCTGTTCCATACTGAATTTTAAACTTGTCTCTGAAAAAATCTTGAGATTTCCCACTTGTCTGAGTTCTCTCAGAAAATTGGCCACCTTAAATGTATTATCCTTTATTTTCATTCAGAATACATCTTTTGACATGTTTAACCCTTCCTTTATTCTGAATTATTGTTTTCAAACTGTGTAGTTCAAAGCCTTTGTGAAGTAAAGGGGTCTCCCTGTAGCCCCAACTGGCCTGGAACTCACTATGTAGGTCAGGCTAGCCTTAAACTCATAGAGATTTGCCTCCAGGGTGTTGAGATTAAAGGCGTATACCATTATGCCTGGCTATCATTTAAACATTTTTATTGACTTTTCAAATGAAGGAAAATATTTAAATTTCTTATATAAAATACATCTATTTACGATCATATTCTATGGTCTAGTCAATTTTACCATGGATGGTAATATTGATAAATTTATTTAAAAATCCTTAGATACAAAAATGTTAGGTCATTCTATCTTGGTTACACATAGAAAAACAATTGTTGAATTAGCAAAAGAGGGAACAAGTGTGTTATTTAAATGCCCAGGCTAGTTGGGAAGATGAGCATAAATATATATGGAGCCTGTGTTCCTTTCTAGGTTCAGATTGCTAGAATTGGAAAAATAATATAGGGATAGATTTGTAGGTCATTTATAGAAAGAGTGCAGTGAGTTATTCTTTCTGAAGAACTAGAGTTCATTCCCTCAAATGTGTTAGCTGACTTGCTGAGTTTCCATAAAGATACATTGACACACTTGTTTCATTTCAAGTAAGTGCCATACACAGACCACTGTAATGTCAACTTTGCAATTGACAAGCAACAAAGTCATAAGCCATTGGATACCACAGGTATCCCCAGAAATCCTTCTCCATTTAATTATATGGTCAATCCTAAATGTAAAGAAATTGTATTTAAAAATTAACAACCAAATAAATTGTCCTGGGGAATCTGTATTTTAGTATGGCATTTTATCTAATACCTGGCATACAATATTCACTCCATTGTCATCTTGGAATCGTGACTAATACCTTGTTCTTGTCAATTATACTTTGGTACCTATAAATGACCTGAACAGAATGTAGAGTGATTCCAGAACAATGGCAACAGAGCTACCGCCACTTCACAGCAGAAGGGCGCTGGATTGTCATGTAGAAGTTCAACCATTCATGACTCCATGCAGCCCTCCTCCAGATTCATGTGACCTTGGGAGATGGAGTATAAAAAGTGTAAAGTTAACTGAAGTAAACTCATAATGTAATTTCCATGAGATCATACTGTGTGATGGCCTTTGTGGTGATGCAACTACTTTGGAATTACCTGCTCTCTGCAACTGCTACAATTTGTTCTGACGTAAGCCAGTAACTCACAAGTTTGCAAAGTTGGATTTTGGTGGAATTGTACTTTGGTTTGTCATTTGTACCCTATCTGGGGTATAGAGATCTATGTTTATGCCCTAAGAAAAGTTAAAACAATATGAAACTATAGGAACCCTGGATTCATGTTCTCCGATTAGCACCAAAACCACCACCACCATCTTACAGATTGAATATTTGCCTCTCTAAAAGATATATAAAAATGTAACTGTCAAGTATTAAGAGGTGGAACTTTTGAGTCTGGAGAGATGCCTCAGCATTTAAGACCATGGGTTGCTCTTTCCAGAGGCTGGGGTTCAGTTCCCAGCACCCACAGAGCAGCTCACAGCTCTGCTTAACTCCTAGTCCAGTGGACCTGACACCCTCTTCTAGCCTCCAAGGGCACAGCACAACACGACACACACACACACACACACACACACAATGTTCAGGGAAAACACTCATAAACATATAATAGTAACAATAAATTAAATAATTATCTGGATGTGGCAGTGCATGCGTTTAATCCCAGTACTAGGGAGACAGAGGCAGTGACCTCTATGAGATTAAAGCCAGCCTGTACATAGTGAGTTCCAGGTCAGCTGGGGCTACAGGGAGAGTTTGTCTCAAAATTAAAGAACAAACAAACAAAGAGGTGGAACTTTTTTGATGAGTTGCTATGAAAGTTCCACCTTCACTTGAGGGATTGATTCTAAGAGTGAGTTCAGACCCCGCTTGCCCTGTTGTTCTCAGTCTTATGTCTGACTCTCTTTGCTTTCTGATCTCTCCATTTGTCTTCTAGCAGATGATGATGCAGCAACAAGAAGGCCTTTACTAAATGACAGGATGTTGATACTGCACTTTTCAATCCTCCATAACCCTGAGCCAACCTGGTTTTTCTTATTGTAAGTTATTCAGTCTGTGGTCTTCTGTGATAGAAGCCCCCAAGAATACTGCAACAATTGTTCAAAGAACTGTAACTTTCATTGTGATCATTTTCACTCTAGTGCCACTGCAGATATTATTTTTTTAATATTTACAGTAATCCTACAAAGACAGATAATCAATATCATTTGATGATTATAAAAAAATAACTTGCAGCAAACTTCCTAACTATCAGGAGACAGAACCATGTTTCAAACCAATATGAATCTGACCCATCTATACTTGTGGCACAGTAACTTATTTGTTTGAAGTCTGTCCTGAGTTTTTCATATGTACACATTACACACTACTTTTCTCATTGTTACTGGTTTAGTTATGCAGGATGGACCTTCAAAATAATGAACATTTCTGCTTATGGAACCCGTGTTTCATGAAAAAGAAAAGTGAGCTTGAGTAACATGAATAATATGAGATCATAGGAAACCAAAATGTATTATACTTTATAGCCTAATATTTCAACAACTGACCCACAGTTCTCCACGGAGATATCTCTCAATAGACGGCAATTGCTGGGGAATTTGGATGAAAGAATTACAAGTGGCTACAGGGTATCATTAATAACAAATTGGAGTTCTGAATCTTCTATAGTTTTGGAATTTATCTTAGTGAAGTAATATCAACACCATAAATATTGGGGAAATGTACTATTTTATCAATACATGGATTGGATTATTTATCTAATTTCTTTTTAAACTTGGCTTAATAATATAACTATGCTATGTATTATTATTTATTTAGATTTTATTAAAATGGTGGCACATGCCTTTAATCCCAGCACTCAGGAGGCAGAGGCAGG
>NW_008339516.1:1066029-1066368 GCF_000622305.1 Nannospalax galili | reverse complement strand
AATTTATATATTTATATATTATATAAACTTAGCCACTATGCTAAATAGTACTAACTCCACTGACAGGTGAAATAGTATTATATACAGCATGTCTTCAATACAGAGTGGTTTCATTGAGATGAGTGTAAAGTTGATAACCACAGTTCATTCCAGAATACCTCCTATACTTTCTGTTATTAAGATTTTCACCATCCAAAAATTTATAACTTGCTATCAGTAACAGAGTAAATCCTTTAATCTATAAGATACAGCTCATAAAAGACCGAAATCTTTTATGTGAAAATGCTATTTTAAATGTATGAGAAAGTTGCTATGTATAAGAAATTTTACAACAGTGGC
>NW_008339516.1:1024762-1065825 GCF_000622305.1 Nannospalax galili | reverse complement strand
AATCTCTTAAAGCTCTTTTAAATTATACCTGTATCTCATAAAGCAAACATAAACCTAAAAAAGAAATCGTGGTTTGTTTTATTTGTTGAGAGAAAAATAAAAGCCTTAGATATCCAAGTTGAATGTACATAGTATTCTATGTATATTGAATACATATTTCTTGTATGAACAGAGAATATTTCATATGTACATGAGATCAATAATAGGAAAAGTTGAAAAATAAAAACAGAAATATAGTGAAAGGTTAGCTATATAAATTTATTGAAGAGCCTCAAATGAACAGAGCAAGAAGCACTAGTGTGTGACCTTGAGGTCAAAGCACCAGAGAAATGTGAGGAGGGCACAAAGTAATAGTGCAAATCTGAAATAAGAGATTGTTTCAAATAACACTGCATGCAGTGTCCAAATATGAAAGTTAAGATTTCTTGGAACAGTTACATTAGTTCATATTGAAATTTCGGATGGAGAGTTTAAATGTTTGGGGAAATTATATGAAATACCGCTGAATGCTATATCCTATGCAGACATTTAGGATGGTTATAGCACAATCTGTTTCAGTTCACACTGAACAATTTTAAGTTCTAGTTCCCAGACTGTTTTGTAAAATAATTTTGTTAAATATCCATTTTTTATGATTTTTTTCTTCCCCTGAAAATTGGGTGCAATTCCTCAACCTTCTCAACATTTGTAAAGATTTCAAGAGAAAACGTATGCTAATTGTATAACAGAAATATAAATTCACAAGTATAAATTTTATTTATATAGTATTCTAAAAATGCCTTAAGGAAACACTTAAAAGAGCATTTGAAAAGTCATTCTTGAATACATAATCAGTGAGTTGTTTAGCACATTTAATTTTTCTGGAAATCAAATAATCTGTGTATTCATAATATTCTGAATCTTCTTAACTTTATTTTTAAATCAGCAAATAATTTGTTAGATAATATTAAGACGTTTTAAAAATTACACTTATTTTTATTTTATGTATATGAGTGTTTTACTGTGTGCGTCATGTACATGCAGTGCCCACAAACACCAGTAGAGGTGTTAAATCCCCTGGAACTGGAGTTAACAATAATTGTTAAGACAACATCTTTTGCTGGAAACAAATTAGGTTCTCTGGAAGAGCAGTAACTGCATTTAACCACTGAGCTTTCTCTCCAGTTCCCCATTATGCTCTATTTGAACAATTGGATTAATTCATTTAAGCTCCAAAAAATTATGTAATAAGAAATAAATATATGCATAGTAGTGAAAGACCTCTACAAAGAAAACATCAAGACATTTGTTTCTGATTAAATATGGATCTTCCCACTGATGCTCATCATTACAACATTTAAGAAAACATCATATACTGTCTAGTAAAACTTAGGGAAACTATCTATGTGTACTCAGGCTTGTTAATTCAAGCAAAGAAGGAAAGAGAGAAAGATACTAGGGTCGATTTAAATGCTAATGAGAATAGTGTGGCTTTAAGACTCCTGTGAATCACTCAGAAGCTAGACCACAGGACCACAGAGAGAAAACAAAGAGCTGAAAATAGGAAGCCAGCCAGCAAGCTTGAAGAAAATCCCCAAAAGAAAAGAAAAACATCATGATAAAATTTCAATTGAATAGAAAACCTTAATGCCAGATAAGAGTAAAAATAGCAGCAAATATAGTGAAAATCTCAGTGTAACTTATTGTATAAATACACCCATACTTCGGTTACTATGTAAAGTATTTTTCTTAATTATTTCAACAGTTGATTGCTATAGACTATATATAATATATATACCATATATATATACATATACTTATTTTCTAAGTGCAAGAAAATAATTTTGTCTTCCTAGACTGCTTCATTAAAATTATACTTTTAATTTACTATTTTAATATATTCATCAACTATAGTTTAGATTCTAAGAGAATATGTTATACAGTTTCTATGTTCCTTGACATTCTTCTCAGTGATATTGCTTTATGATGATTATTGTTTAAATTGGATTAGATTTGTTAAAAGCTGGAGATATTATTTCTGAATATATATATGTATATGATTTAATGATAATTTAATAGACAATGTTTTATATATATAACTAGATTTTAATAGAATTCCTTATTAAGTGACTTCTTGGAATACAATTGTTTTAATATTTTTCAATATTGATCATCTTACCTTCGATATTCCAGTATACAAGATAAAATGATAATGTTCAGCAAAAGACACTCATTTCTAAGATTTCTACTTAACTTTCAATACATTTAAACTGCTAAGTACTAGAATGGTGTTGAAGATGGACCCTGGTATTTCTGCATACAATTGATATAACTGCAGCTACTTTTTAATAAAACACATAAATAAATAAGATGACTATAAAATAGAGTTATTTCAGAAGTAATGTTTTAAGGTCTTCAACACTGAGCAGATTTTTCAAATATTCCCTATAACTATTTATCATATGTTTATGGTCAAATTTGGCTTTTTTTCTTGCATTGCTTTAATAATTTTTTGTAGTAATTTTTACTGAATTTTACAATGGATGTATATTGTTGTGATCAGACTTAGCATCTTGTGTCTTATTATTTCACCAGGACAGTGCTTCACTTTTCACAGTCTATTGGCTTCAAATATGTTTACCAGAACAAAATCTTGTTTCAAGACATAATTTCAAGAATATATGCATATAGATAGACAGATAAGTAAATACTACTGATAGGATAATCTAAATATTTAGAAAAAAATGACATTTAGATTTAATGGTGTAAATGATGCTGTCTCGTTAAGTTAATGAACTTTTAAATAAAATTTAGTTGATTACTTTAGTTTTAATTGCTTTTTTTAATTTGTGAATTTCATATGAGTTAATCTTTACAATATTTCCATCACTCCCAGTACCCCAGAAACTCCTCCCATGTTGCCTCTAAATTTCTTTTCTACTCCCTCCCCTCCAACTCCTCCCATATCTCCACATGATATTTTTCTGATAACTTTATATTCTTTCTTTCTCTTTCTTTCTTTCTTTCTTTCTTTCTTTCTTTCTTTCTTTCTTTCTTTCTTTCTCTTTCTTTCTCTCTCTCTCCCTCCCTCCCCCCTCTCTCCCTCTCTCTCTTTCTTTCTTTTCTTTCTTTATTCTTTCTTTTTTAAAAAAATTTATGGGGCTTTTTCTAAAGAGGTAACCCTAAAATCTTTTAAAGATTAGATAAAAGCTCCCAAATACTTTAGATACTTTTGTCCTTTAGAATGGAGTATGTTGCTGAGAGGCCCAAGGACAGTGTGACTTTTAGCCAAGAAACTGGCTACTTTTCTTTGGGATCTTTTTACCTTAACTGCCTAGCCAACTCCTACCTCCTATTCTTATCACACCATCCTCTAAAGAGGTTACCCAACTTGCCAATAGGGAGTCGGAACACAGACCCTTCTGGCTTCTTCCGTGCTGAACAGGGATGCAGGGTGAGGCAATTGGGGTACCCCTTCAGTGGGTCTATCTAAAAGACTCCCAAATTACACAACTCTTGTCTGTAGGGGGAAACAAAGCCCTTGACTGATGAATAGGAGATGTGAAGGAGAAGTAAAGCCAAGAGTAATTAACATTACAAGTTCTAGACAGGGAACTAGAAAAAGGTCAGAACAGGGCAATTTTCAAATGTTCATATGAGTCCATTGGAATTTCTTGACAAGGGCTTCTAAAGCATCCCTCTGTTGGGTTCCTCCTCATGTTCCTTTGGTCTTCCAAGGCTGGACTCTAAGAGTGATGGATTCAGGATTTGCTTTCAGGTATTTTGATAGCTGTTGGAGTGGTTAGAAACCCTCTGCTATAATTTTTCTTACATTTTGGTGGTATACAGATCACCTCCTCTATCAGTACCTACTTTTATTGCCCCTCACCTAATTTAATATGCTTTGTTATTATTCTCTGGTCTTCGTTTATTTCTTCAATGTCTTAAAGTTCTCTATTGTACAAGTCCTAAACATCCTTTGTTAGATTTATACCCAGATATTTTACCACTTTTGAGGCTATCACGAATTGGAACTTTTATCTGGATTGTTATTTTCATTAGGTTTGTTGTTGGTATTTAGGAAGGCTGATGATTTGGGGTTGTTAATTATATATCCTAATACATTGTGAGCATATTTATCAGCTCTATGAGTTTTCTGTTGTAGTGCTTAGAGTCTTTTATATATAGAATCATACCATCTACATTTAAAGATATTTTGACTTCTTTCATCCCAATTTATATCCCCTTTATCTTCTTCATTTGTTGTATTGCTGTAGCTAAGACTAAAAGTAGTGTATTGAACAGGAAGGGAGAGAGTGGGCATCCTTGTCTTGCTCCTGACTTTAAAAGGAATGCTTTCAGTTTTTCTCCATTTACCATGATGTAGTCTGTGGGCTTATGGCATAGTTCCTTTATTATCTTGCTATATATCCACTGTATTGCTCAGTTTTCCATGACATTTATCATGAATGGATGTTTTATTTTTTCAAAGGATTTTTCTGCATCTAATGAGATGATCATGTGTTTTCTGTCCTTGACTCTGTTTACGTAGTAGATTATGTGTTTTGATTTATATACTTTGAACAATTCCTACATCTCTGGGATGAAGTCAGCTTGATCTCCTTGGATAATCTTTCTTTTTGATGTGTTCTTATACTCGGCTTGTATTTATTGAGAATTGCATATATATTCATAAGAGAGATTGGTTTATAATGTTCTTTTTGTTGGGTCTTTGTTTTCAGAATTAGAAAGAACTTGGGGGTGTCCCTTCATTTTCCATTTCATAGAATAATTAAAGGACTACTGTTATTAATTCTTTGAAGATTTGTTAGAATTCATTGCTGTATCAATCTATTCCTGGGATCTTTTTATGTGGAAGACTTTTAATTATTTTGATCTCATTGGTTGTTATGGGTTTAAGTTTTTGTGTCATTTTTATTTAATTTTGGTAGACTGAACACAGATATTTAACCATTTCTTTTAGATTTTCTAGTTTAGTGAAATATATATTTGTAAGTATGCCCTTATGGATTTCTGACTTTCCTCAGGGTGTGTTGTAAGGTTTCCCTTTTCATCTCTGAGTTTGTTACTTTGAGTCCTGTCTTGTTTCTTTTGGTTAATTTGAGTAAAGTTTTGTCAAACTTGTTAATATTTGCAAAAAGCCAAATTTTCATTTCAATGATTCTTCATATTGCTTTCTCATTTCTATTTCATTAATTTATTTTCATTTATCTTTGTTTTATTTGTGTCTTTCTGTGTACTCCTTTTAGGTGTTGCTTGTTCTTGGTTTTCCAAGACTTTCAGGTGCATCATTAACATATTTGAGAAATTTCTAATTTTCTGGTGTAGGCACTTAATGCTGTAAATTTTGCTCTTGGCAGTACCTTCATTGTTTTCCAAAGGTTTTGTTTGATATATTGTAGTTTCATTTATTCAATTATGAGAATTTTAAATTTTCTTTCTTGATTTATCTCATGAGCCAATTTTCATTTAATAGTGTGAATTTAGTTTCCATGAACATCTGTGCATTTTCCTCTTTTTATTGTTGTCTAGCTTTATTCCATTGTAGTCGGATAGAATACAAAATGATATTTCAATTTTCTTTAAATTTGTGGATACTTCTTTGTGTCCAAGTATGTAGTCAATTTTGGAGAAGGTTCCACCAACTTCCAAAAAGAAAGTTTTTTGGTGATTGTGTGGAATGGTCTATAGATAAGTCCATTAGACTTATTTACTTAGTTTTTGCCTGGATATTCTGTCTGTTGGTGATAAGATATTGAAGTCACCTACTGTCACCTTGTTGGAGTCAAAGTAAGAGGTTAGAACTAATGAAGTTTATTTTATGAAATTGAGTCTCGCTGTGTTTAGTACATATATGTTTACGATTGTAATACCTTCTCAATTGATTTTTTTCTTTAATGAGTATGATGTGACCTTCCATGACTCTTGATTACTTTTAGCTTGAAGTCTACTTAGTCAGAAATGCTTGTTTCTCACTTATGTTTGCTTGGAATATCTTTGTCATTCTTTTACTCTAGGTTGTCTTAATCGTCGTTGATGAGATACAGTTCTTGAAGACAGAAAAATCAGTGGATTCTGCTTTCTAATCTACTCAGTCTGCAGGTTTTCACTGGGTTGTTGAGACCATTAATATTGAGAGTTATTATTGACCAATATTTTCTATGCCTTTGATCGGAGTTTCTTTTACTTCTGTGTCTTTGATTCATAGGTTTGATCTTTTTACAGTGTGCCAGAGGTCTTTCATATGCCATTACTAGCTTATTTTAAATTTGACATTTTCTTTGATTGAGTGGTCTAGTTACCCAAGCTTGTCCAGGATATTTTCTGATCCATTTTCTCCATTTCTTCTTTATTTCTTTCCCTTAAGCATATTGAGTTCCTCTGTGTTTTATTTCAAATTTTATTTAAGTTTGGATTTTCTTCAGAGAATCTGTTTATTGAATTCTAATTTCATGTTTTGAATTATTTTAGTTATTTCATTCAACTCTACATTTTCACAGTCTTCATTCAAATTTTTTTCATATCCTCTTTATGTTCTTTGAAAGTATTTGTAATTGCTATTTTGAAATCATTGTTTTGTGCATCCACTAGCTTTTCATTCTTAGGAATAATTATGATGGGATTATGTCTGTAGTAGCTGTCTTCTCTTGATTATTTATGTTGTTTTTGTTTTTTTATGAGACCTAGGCATCTGGACTTGTTTAATGATGTTCTTAGTATAGGTATGTGACTTCATCTTTGTTGAATGTTTGTATCCTTTTTTGCTAATTATCCAACATGTCATGCTTAGTGTTTAGTTTGGGGACCAGTTTATGTTGATTTGCAAGCTAGATAGAAATCCAACTTTTGAGTTGACATTTCAGGATTGACTCCACCGTGTCCTAGATCAGCAGGGTGGGGTGGGGGCTCCTGGGTAAATAGGTTGTCTGATAGATTAGGCTGGGAGACACAGAGCTCAGATGGCAGGGCACCAGGATGTATTGGCAAGGAGAAGGATCCCAGAGATCTTAGCCTGAGATTCTAAGATTGTGGGGTGCTAGTGAGTCTCAAGAATGGGGGCACAATATTGCAAGTCTGGACCATGGAAGGATTCCAGAGACCCAAGCTGGCCTAAGAGCTGAGATAGTAGGGAACGCACCCTGCCAAGTCTGGATGGATGCATATATCCAGGATTTGAAAGTATTCCTGTTACCAGTGGAGCCTGAGTCTTGAGATGGCAGGGCACCAGGAAATCTCAAGTTGATGTTTTAATGGTCATAAAAGACATACAATGTCATTAATAGCTTTGTTTCTATTTTTCCTTAGCAAATTAAATAACACTTCTGCAGAGAAAGTTGTTTGGATTTGTAAATTAATCCCATAAATCTAAAGAAAAAACATGCTAAAATACTTTTGAAAGGTACAAAAATTAGAGTTGACATTGTGGGGCCATGTTATTAATGAATGCATCTTCCAGTCATACTTATTAGGCAATAGCTTTAGATTGGAAAAGATAATCCTAGATTACAGGATTATCCTTTATCATTAAACTAAAATGTTTTAACAAAGACAGTGTAACATTCAAAAGGGCATTGTGCAATGCAAATGTGTATAATGAAATTACATTAAAATAATAGAAATTTTGATTTCTCAACAAGAAAGCATTATTATTTCTAAAGAACCGTTTCAAAGGGTATAACTGAAATCGAAACCAGAAACTCAGCATAGAATATTGTGGTTACAATTACTACTATGGATTACCAATATCACTTTAAGATATTCAAATTATAGAGTAATTTTATGGTGAATTTATTATACCAGTAAGGCACTGTATAAATAAAATGCTATCATAAGAATAAATGGCTTAATTCTTGGTTAATTCTTCCTTGTCAATACTGTAAAACTTGAAAATATAATGAATACATTTTAAAAATACTATTAAAGTATAATCTGTAAATCAAATAATACAGACAATTGATTATAATTTGAGTGACTATAACAATCAATATTACTATAATTACCATTTTTTCGAAGTTACATATATTTCTTTGCCGTTGCATGTCTGTTCTTGTCTAAGAAAAGCAGAGGGAGTGGAAAACACAGTGGGCAATTCATTTGCATTCCATGTCACCTTATCTTCCTAGTTTTGTTTAGACGTACATCTGTTTTTTCTTGGTCACACTGAGCTTTGTTTAAAGCATTTCTTTGAATTCTTTTTTTTTTTTTTTTTTTTGTGGGGGGAGCATTGAGAAAGGGAATCCCTTAGCCCCAGTTGGCCTGGAAGTTGCTATGTAGATCAGGCTGGCCTCCATGTCACAGAGAGTCCTTGCCTCCTGTCTTCTGAGTGCTGCCATTAAAGGTGCGTGCCAACACACTGGGATCCTTTGAAACCTTAAATCCATAATGTATGGAATCTGACTCCACTTCTACTTTGGAAGCTGCTCCTAGATGAGAGCTTTATGTTAACTTTTTCTTTCATCGTCCTTGTGCTCCTATTTTGAGATTTATGCATCTGATAGATGAGAAATCTCTTACAATTTTATGTGAAGGCCTCCTTACTAGCACTTTTCTCTTAGACATCTTGTTTTAAGTTATGGGCTTGTTGTGTAATGATGAGTTGATTTCCAGCTGCCCACCATAGTGTAATTTTCTAGAAACTTTTTTGTATATGATTTGTGTGTGTGACAAAGAAAGAGAGAAAGACAGAGAGGGGGGGAAGAGAGAGGGGGAAGAAAGAAAGAGAGAAAGTGTTAAATTTCCCTTAAGAAAATAAGGCTAGGCTGTCCAGCCAGGAAGACACAGGGAACTGCCTGTTTCTGCCTCTCCAATGTGAGATCTATAATCTATAACAAGACCCACAATGTGTGGCTTTTTTACATGCTGTCTAGAGATTGTACTCAGAACCTCATGCTTACTGGGCAGCCTAAGCAATTGCTTGAACTCTTTGCAGAGCTTCTTTAATTGTCATTAGATAGTTTGGCATCAGTACATACTATATTGGAGTCAGTTACTAGCTCTTTGTGTCACACAAGAATAGTAGCATGGTAGGGCCAGTCAGATGGCTCAGCCGTTAAAACCACTGTCAGCCTAAGAACCTGAGTTCAACCTCTCAGACTCACATGGTAGGGTGAATCACTGCCCTTGCATGTTGTCCTATGACTTCCACAAGAGCACCAAGACACACACATTCATACACACACACACACACACACAACACACACACACACAAATATGCACGTGTGCACACAATTTCTTTTTAAAAAAATACTATTTTTATTTTTTCTGTATGAATGTAACGTTTGCATATATGTAAGTATAACCATGTCATGAAATGCCCACAGAGGCCAGAAGAGGCATAAGATCCCCTGGAACTGGAGATACAGACAGTTGTTAGCTACCATGTGGGTGCTGGGAATTGAACCCTGGTCTTCTGCAAGATCAGTGAGTGCTCTTAACTACTGAGCCATCTCTCCAGCCACTAATTTCTTTTTAAAAAATGTTTTATTCATTATTTTTCTTTTATGTGTATGAGTATATGTGCATGCATGTATGTACTGAATCCATGCCATATCCACAAAGGTAAGAAGAGGGTGTTGGATCCCCTGGAACTTCAGTGTTGGACCTTTGTTAGCTGCCATGGGGGTACTGGGAACAACCAAACATGACTACTCTTAACTGCTGAGCTATCTCTCTAGTCCCACAACTAATTTCTTTAAAACACAAAACAGTCAGTACTCTTAACTTCTGAGCTATCTCTCCAGTCCCACAATTAATTTCTTTAAAACACAAAAATAGGAACACTGTAATAGTAGACTCAGAAGCTTTACAGAGTACTTTGGGGTTGGATTATGTATCTAATCCTACAGTGGGACAGGTGGCTTTGTCCATGTGATGGGGTTTCATTTTAAATGTGTTTTTATTAATGTGTATTGGTGGTAAATATTAGATTATACTTCTAACATGTTGAATAATGAAAAACATATCATAATCATACATAGCTTGTTTTATATATGTTTCAGTACATGCTGGGAAATGGTTATATCCTTTTTTCTCCTATTTTTATATGCTATTACTCCTTAGGTGTCCTCCAACATTTTCTTGAGACAGGGTCTGGTACATGACTTTATGTAGGCTAGGCTGTCTGGCTAGAAAGTCCCAAGGATTTAGGGTCAGTTCTAGGATTTCAAGCACTTGTCAACATGCATTCTTTTTTTTAAATTTATATTCTGTGGATTGAACTCAGGTCTTCCTGCTTATAAGGCAACACTTAACTCACTGAATTTGTAATCATCTACTTTTCTGAAAATATTACACATATATATTCCCAAAATAATTTAAAATTGTTTGTTAAACTATTTGCTAGAAAGTAAATTTTTCACAAATTAATTACTTAGATGTTTATTAACTTCACCTTTTCTTGTTTTTATTCCTAAATCTCATTAGTAAAGGAATGGGTTGTCAGTCTTTTCAGTGGCACACAGGAAAGAAGAGTAAAAAATGAAAATGCCATCTTAGTATTTCATATTTGAGAAAATAAAATAAAGAAGGGTAGAAATAATGTTTTCAAGCCCAATTTTACCTTCTAAAGCATGTACTTAACTAATTGGTTTTGTGGTAAAGAAAGTAACTACAATTTTCCATGAGCATATTAGCTCTATCTATTCCCACTGTAGAAGCTTCTGTCTTTTGGTTCTTGCAAAATCTCAGCATATGGCATTAGTGCAGTAGTGGCACTATTATTTGGGGAGCAGTCAAGAGCCAGCTACTTGGATTCAAGGTCTACTCAATGGGAGGAAACTCAAGTGCAGTACTGTAAGCACAATCAAATACACATAGCTGGAGTGGTCATAGATCTTGGAGAAAACCCAAGACTGTTTACATTAAAAGACTAATATAATATCTTACTATGTACAAAATATGTATCTTTATATTTACAGACAAATATCCCAGATACCACTCATCAAAAAGTTTTATTTTGCACCACTTGGAAACTATTATCAAGTATCACAAATGATCACACATAGACATTGTCTAGGAATCTCCCAGGCCTGAATGATACATCTACAATGCCACCTCTAGGTTCACAAGCATAGACCAGGGGTAAAAAAGAGGACAATAATGAATCTCTCACTCAACAGAGGGCGAGAAATGCAAAAGGTCACAAATGGCAAAAGTGTAATAATTAAGAGTATGCAGAACGCTGGTCCTTGGACAGGAGTCCTATATTAAATTTCACTCACCTAAGGCTCAGGGAGCATTGCGGAAGAGGGAGCAGAAAGATTTTAAGAGCCAGGGAGGAGCAGCATGACCATATGGAAATCTGACAGTTTTTTAAAAATTTGTCTGGGCTGGGGAGATGGCTCAGCGGTTAAGAACACTGACTGACTCAGATTTGAATCCCAGCACCGACATGGCAGCTAACAACTGTCCTTAACTCCAGTCCCAAGGGATCTGGCAGCTTCTTCTGACCAATGCAGGCACTGCACAACACGAGTGCACTTACCTGCATGCAGGCAATACAGGCATACACATAAAATAAAAATTTTTTAAAAATTTTGTCATGGTCACTTAATCACCCTTCCTTCAATAAATTCTATCTCATGACTCTACATAACAACATTACAATGACTTAAAACACTTTAAATTTGATTGAAAAGTGTAAGACTCACTGTTTTAGGAATATAATCTAAATGTCTTTTCTTACTATATGAGGGAATCCCAGTAGTCACTTGACCTGAAAAATTTTTTAAATGATATTTTTGCTAAAATATCACTAGTAAAAATCCTGGTTAGTGGAGCAGGAGAGATGGCTTAGCAGTTAAAAGCATAGTCTTGTCTTTCATAGGAGCTGAGTTTGATTCCCAGCACCTACATTAGGGGGCTCACAACTGCCTATAATTCCAAGTTCAGGGATCCAACACCTTGGGCTTCCACAGACATCTACACTCACAAGCATATACCTACACACATATACCCATAATTAAAAATAAATATGAATCATTGAAAAATTCTTGCTTAGTAATATTTTCTCTAGGCAATGGAAAATAGCAAGAATTATTACAGTCAAAACTCCAGACCCATGAGACTTGTATTCTAAAGGGAAAGAAATAATGCATGAATAGATAAATGAAAACATATTATGTCATATGATAGTTGTAAGTATTTTAAACCTGATAAAGATAAGGCAGGCCAAAATGATAAAAGTCCTCAAATAAGGGCATATTTTCTGTATGGTAATGTTTGCACAAACTCTCATGTGATGGCAGTTAGGGATACAGGAATGTGCCTCTTAGACCTCCCTTTTGTATGATAGTACTTACACTATCAGATTATTTAATATCCCAACTGAAGGTTAGAGCAAGCCTCCATCCACTGCCTGGCCAACACAAGGAATCACTTAGTGATCATTCCAGTTTCTAACCTCCCCATAGGTTTGGATGACTTATTCACCTAAACCATGCCAAGCTCAACCTGTTTCTGTACAAATCCTGCTTCCATCCCTCCCATTCTCCAAATGCTAATAATGGCCCACATTTTCTGTCAGACCCTGCTTCCAAAAGAACAAAATTTTCAATATGGACTAAACAGCACCTCATCTTTGTGGAAGAACATTCCAGTTAATATTAACAGTAATTATGAATTATTGGGGAGGAGGAAACACTGCAAATACAGGAGAAAGAGCATTATACCCAGTAAATGAAATTTAGTTATTTTAGGGCCTTGTGCCCCTGTGTGAAGATGTACTTATTTAAAAATTTTAAAGACTTTTGAATATAGGAGGCATTGAATATGACTTATTTTTTCAGAGATCATTTGAATAGTAATGCAGATTTTATGTGAGGAATGTGCATATCAAATGCTGTTCAGAAATCAATTTTTTCCCAATAATTACCAATCTTCGCTAGATACCTGGAGTTTAAATTTCATTAAGTAAAATGAAATTAACTAGTCTAGTCTTCATTTATAAGTTAATAAATAATACAATCATTCAATTTATATTTGCTCTGCATCTAATCTGTTTAGGCAATGAAATTGTTTTATTAAAACTAAAGAAGTTATTTCTTTCCCTGATATAACTTTTAGTCTTAAAACAGACTTAGGATAACTAAGTACAGAGTCAATTATTTAGTTGCAGTTGGGGTAAATGTTAAGAACTAGACATACAAAGTACTCAGAAATATTTAGTGTGGATTATAATGCCACATGAGCTTCTGGAAAAGTGTTTCAATATTTTTACCATTTGTTGAAGGGTAGATATCAAAGAACCAAATAGCCTGGTGAAAAATGGACAGGTACAAGTAGGAAATAAAGTCACTGAATTAGCCAGAGTAAAAAGGATGAAACATATAAACTTTAATTAATATGATTTTTAAAATAACTTAATATGTTTTATTTCCAAAGCATTTTACATACAAGAATATTACTAGAGTACAATATCTGTTAACCACATACACACAAAACCCCAGTCTCTCTTACAGGGATAAAGTACCAAGAGAAGATACTGGGAAGCAGTAAAAAATTTAATAGAACTACTTTGGGAACAAAATATGAGCTAGGACCAGAGACTCAGTTTGGCAGATTGTGAAGGAAAGCAGGGAACTCAGTCTCCCTGACCCGACTCTTCTCCTCCTGCTCTCACTAAGGAGAGACACTAACTCCAACAGACAATTAGATGACCAGGGTGCCTTTTAAAGTAGTCCACTCATGTCTTCCTCCTAGAGCAGGAAGTTTAGATAGAAGAGTGTAGTGCAGTTTGTAACTGCAAGGGCAAATGGAAGCCTTAGGTCACAACCCATGCACTTTGTTCTTCATCATCCATTCTTTCTGCCTGAATGAGAGTTTCTCCAGTGTTGAACACTCCCCAAAGCCAGTAAAGTATCCCAGTAAGTTGTTATCAATTCAGATGTATTTCAACTTAATACTTAATAGTCTCAGTCAGTATTCTTCGTATATAGCCCAAAGGGGCAAAGGAAGAAAGACTGAGCATGATAATTATATTGCACTTACATCTGTGCTTTGTAGTACCTCCCTTCCCGGTGTCCTAGCTGATGTTTCTCAATCTGTGGACACTGCACATCTCCACCTCATCTCTGTGAGACAGAGACTGAAGTTCAAGAATACCTTTTCATACATGCACAGTTTTTTTTTATTCTCAAGTATTAGATTTCATTAAATTATTTTAAATTACTTAAATAGGAAAACATTTTAAACAAAGAAACTCGTTTACTATTTTCTTTCAGTTACAGAAACTTTTTTTCTTCAACTGCTCTTTTTGATACAGGGTCTCCCTATAGCCCCAACTGACCTTTATTTAACTCACTATGTAGATCAGGCTTACCTCAATCTCACAGGCATCCACTTGCCTCTGCCCCCCACTTGCTGTAATTAAAGGCACGTGCCACTATGCACGGCTAAACTCTTAGCTTTAAAATTAATTTATTTTTACTTTATGTGTATAAATGTAAGTGCAAGACATGCAATCAATGACCACAAAGGGCAGAAGAGGGCATCAAATCCCCCTGGAATTTAGTCGTTAGCTGCTGTGTAGGGCTGGGAATTGAACCTTGGGTCCTCTACAAGAGGAACAAGTGCTTTGTCATTGAGTCATTTCTCCATTCCCTAGGAACAGAAAACTTCATTGATTTTTTTTCAAAAAAAAATCTCAAATTTGTTGGGACTTAAGTGTTATAGATGTCACAGTGACAAGGAATTTCCTAAAACATTTTTTTTCCTCAAAAAACATTCAATGACTATTAGGAGTGGGGAAAGTTTAAACGGGAGCTGCTTGGGAAAATGGGGAAATCAGGGAAAAGAAGAAGAAGGGCTAATCAAAGGAAAGGTGTGTGAAAAAGACATATGAAAGCCTACTATCTCATAACTAAATAAAATACATAAGTGGAAGACAGTAGAAATCAGATGATATGAAAGAGGAGAAGTGGGTACTCGGGAGATAAATGATTAAACAATGATGGGGACATTTGAGTGGGATGGAGTAGAAGACTCTGAATAGGTTGTCCAAAACTAAGATTGTAAGAAAAATCTTATGGAAATACACACTAGTTAGCAAGCTAATTTCAGAATACAGCAAAAATGAAGGAATGAATCTGCGTAAGTGGGCACAATTGTCATTCCCCAAAGACATGGGTTATTAAATCAAAATTGCACAGCAAGAACTGGGGTATCTTTTTATGAGTTATTGGTCTGGGAAACCCAGAAGTCTCCAAACAGCACAAAACAGGTTATTGTCAATGCCTTTGCATACCTACCATAACAGGGGAGACTTTGTTGCTGAAGACACCACACACTTTGACTACAGGACATACAGAAATCAATTGCAAACCATCCAGGAAACCTCTCCCTGCTGGCTAGTTTTCATAGTGCTGAAAGTTCCTATTCAACCTTGTGGTGGAGAAAAAACATCCATGATCTTACCCAGTGCTGGATTCTACATAATATAATATCTATCTTCCAGGCAAGATGTGCCTAATAATGAAACAGTTATCACATAAATAACATCTTTCTGGTTGGATTTGAGGCATGCTCCAGAGGAGGGAATTCCATTCCTGGTGCTTTGATCCTGATCAAAAGTCCATGATTGGGAGATCATAGGACCTAGGGTAGGACCCCATGTTATTTGCTAAATGCTCATGTCAAACTGATATATTTTTTAAAAATTATCTTTGGGACTGGAGAGATGGCTCAGCAGTTAAGAACACTGGTTGTTCTTACAGAAAACCCGGGTTTGAATCCAAGCACCCACATGGCAGCTAGCATCTGTCCATAACTCCAGTTCCAGGGGATCCGATGGTGTCTTCTGTCCCCCGAAAGGCATTACACAACATGGGTGCACTTACTACATGCAGGCAATACACACATACACATAAAAAGAATTATTGAAAAATAAAAAATAAAAATAAATAAATAATTTTTTATACTATAGGCCTGAGTTGCCCTCAGCTTTGACCCAGGAAGCTTCTTGTAGATATCAGCAATCAATGTAGAGTCATGTAACTGCTCAAAGGGAGAAAGTAAGATACTGAATGTTCTGTCGAAATGGGACATCTTTATCACCATCCATCTGAAACGACCAGGTTTCTGGACCATTGCAGAAGGAAGTAGTAAGAATGTAAGAACTGAAGGAAGGGGAGGACTGTTGTGAAATGCTGTCTTCTGGACATGACCAGACTATCACGTTCATGAACTCACAGCAGCTGTGGTTACCTGAGCAAGATGGACATACCCCAAATTCCAGCACAAATGGAGGAGGTGCTCTGCTGTTCACATGTTTCACTTAGAAGGTAAGCGGACAGTTGCTGGTCTAGGGAGAATCATTCGTTTTTTTAGGGTTTGGTCACTGGTAGAAATCTCATTTTCCACTGCATGATCCCACACCCTTGCAGCAATAATTAGACTTAGTGAGTTATCAAGAGTGGAAGGAGGAAATGAGGAGGAGGGGGAAGAACAAAAGGAAGATGAGGAGGAAGAGGAAAAGGAGGAGGAGATGGGAGATGGGAGAGGAATGTCTGAAGTTGGAAGGGGATATGGGAAGTGTTGAGGGGATATGCAGGGAGTTGGAAGGAGGAGACAGGGGTTGGATTTGTTCATATTTCATTGTATATGTTCATGAAATTCTCAAGAATTATGAAAAACCATCATAAAAACATTCCAATGAATCACTCACTGATTTTACAAAGTAGTTGTGGGAAATCACAATATAATCTTTGATGAAAGCAGTCCTTTTTGTCATGTTTTCGGATTTTTTTTTTTTTTTTTTGGTCTTTTTGAGAGAGGGTCTCCCTGTAGCCCCAGCTGTCCTGGAACTTACTATGTAGACCAGGCTGGCCTTGAACACACAGAGATCTGCCTGCCTCTGCCTCCTGAGTGCTGGGATTAAAGGCATGAGCCACCATGCCTGACTCATTTTTGGAAATTTTAAATTCAAATATATTTTAATTTTATGGTAAATTCATATCAATCTGATTACTAAAGCTCCTTAATATTAAAAATGAGCAAGAAAAATTGAAATAAGTTATTTACAGAAAACAGGTAACATATTTTTATTTAATATCTATCTACAGTTATGTCCAAAGGCTTATTCATATATTTATATACAATATGTAACTGATGAATTTTATGTATGTTTTGAATTTATAGGACGTATCTATTACATTATTTTTTTGAAATCATCTCATAAATATTTGCATAAGAAATACTCGAAATACTACCCACTGATTTCAAATTATGTGACAGCTAGTTTGCCAAGCTTTGGACAAATGCTAACACACGTTTACATTTAATTTGGAAAATGCAAACAATTAAAGCTGTCAGGTTTATATTTTTCAGCCATGACTTAGGAGCTCACTTCCTCAGTGTATTAAAAAAAAAGTATCATCAAAATAAGCGTTTCAATGGTACCTCAGCATGTTTCCCTTACACATTTTATCACCAGGATTTCGTTTAATGTTATAAATTTTAATAGTTAAAATAAGGAAATAATTGGGAAAACAACCTCTGTATATATTGTAAGGGAGGGAAGGAGAGAGAGAGACAGAGAGAGAGAGAGACAAGAGAGAGAATATTAGGTCAGGAGGGAAAGCAGGAAATGGAGGATGAGCAGGTGTGGGGCTCTGATACTCATTTATTACCTGGGTGGCCTGTGATTTTCATTCTTACCATAACCTGCATTTCAAATTTCAACAGAAACGATGCATTTTTTACAGTTGTCAAACGGAAAAGGAATTCATTTCCCAAAATACTATATATCGCCGCCCTCCTACTGTAGAATTTGGCAGAGTTCTGAAAATCTCTGGAAATGCTCAGTTGTTTGTAATACCAAGGATTGGTCAAAAATATGGTACATAGGAAAGGAAATGAGACACACCTCTGCAGGACTGAAATAAAGGTGTCTGCTCACATCATGAATATAAATTGTCCAAAACAGTGTTCTGGGACACATCTACCCTCCCTAGCAATGAAACGGATGCTCGTTTCATGCAGTTTTCCCTCCCTGCTTTCTGCTCTCTCTCTTCCTCTGCCTCCTCCCCTAATCCATCATCACTTCCTTTGTCCTTCTCTCCACTCTCCTGGCAGCTTCCAATCCCCAAGTGCATTCATTCTCTGCTGAAGAAAACTAGTTTACTCAAGTCCCGCACTTCCCAGGCAGGAAGGATCACACGTTCAAGAGATAGCTACAAAACAAGTTCAGTTATAACATGAAGCCTGCCAAATTCCCCCTGCAGTGTCATTATTTTGAGAGGAAAACCACACTGTTGGACCTAGTGCTCCTTTGTAGTCCTCTTACTCTTTTAAAATTTGGGTATAGAGACCTGGTATTTGTCTTTTGTTTTCAATCTCTTAATCTGCTTTAGCTAAAAAAAAAAAAATGTTTCAAAAACATTTTGGTTTGCAATCTTCACACTTCTGCCTGACTCAGCGTTTGATAGCATATAATCTCAAATAAAAATAGTTAATTTTATGCATGGTATACCTGTCATGCACATAATTTTAGAGTTTATGGCATAAGAGTATAACATATAGTTTAGTGAATAAAAGTATATCACTTTATTCAGGAGCTTTCAAATAGATTTTATGTTAGATTACTGTATTTATGATCTATTTATTCTAGGTATGTAAATTATGGAATCTCTCATTAGATGCTTCTGTTGTGGACTTTAAATAATTATATGTGTCAATAGTTCACTTTCAAATTAAAAGTATGAAACAACTTTGCTTTTGTAACATGTTTTACTTTTTCATTACTGTATCATCTTGATTTTGCTATTGTAAATTTCCCCCAGATAAAATGAGAGATTGAATAGTCAAATCAATTGCTATAAAATATATTTGAAATTGGTCACAAGGTTTAACAATTTTTTATAATAATTAAATTTTGGCAAAAGTATATTTTTTTGTTTGTAATCATTGGTAATTAAATAAATGTCATCTAAGAAGGTTGGTATTTTTTAATCAAATGATTTGAAAAATACAAGTGGCAATGCGGGTCAGCATTCAGGAAAATTCTTACCACATTCTGTCTTTGTACACAATTTGACATATTTTTATTCTATTTTAATTAATTTATTTTTATTTTATGTGAATGTATGTTATGCCTGTAAATGTGTAAGTGCACCTGTGTCATGCATTGCTCATGGAGGACAGAAGTGGGTGTTGGATTTCCTGGAATTGGAGTTACAGATAGTTGTTAGCTGCCATGTGGGTTCTGGGACTCAAACTCAGGTCCTCTGCAAGAGCAGCCAGTGCTCCTAACCTCTGAGCCGTCTCTCCAGCTCCAAAACTATTTTTAATTTTGGGTTGACACATTTTTATCTAATTTTATTTTTATCTTTTAGACAAGGTCTTACTGGCCTGGAACTCACTATGAAAACCAAGCTGGTCTTGAATTCACAGAGATTCAACTGCCTCTGCCTGCTGAGTGCTGGGATTAAAGGCTACACCACCAGACCTGGCTGAATGTGCCTTTGTTTCAATTACTGGATGAGAGACTAGGAACTTGCCAGCTCCCAGTCCAGTCTAGACACCATTCACAGGTAGCAAAATGTTTGTTTTCCAACAGGATAGATCAAATAAGGCAATTTGACTGCTATAACAGTATCCTAAAAAATAGATTATGCATGTTTGTTTGTGTGTATATGTGTTAACCTATAGCTATCTAATATCAAAAGAGGAAACATCATTTTCTTTATTTTAAGAAAATAGATGAGATTTTCAACTATTTCTTTGTAAAATGAGGAATATACTGTGAGAAAAAAGTTGATCATTGGCCTACATATTTTCAAAGTAGAGTTGGAGCCACTGTTTTTGAGAATACAGTGATGTTACGATTAGTGTATATGATTCTTTTCCAAGATATATTTATTCCTCAGACTAGAAGGCAATCTGAAAGTTCAGAACTTGATATAGATGAACATGGCTTTAGCCAAGGAACATAAGAGAAACATATATTCATGAAATAAAATTGTTGAATATATTGTCAGTAAGATGCTACAAAACAAGGACCATGGATCTTAAACAATGCAAAGAATGAAATTAAGGGAGTGCATAGACAGCCAATCAGAATACACTTCAAGAACACTGAGTTGCACTGAGCAGGTTAACCTTTCCACTCTACAAATATTTCATAAGAAGATGAACCCAAATTTATTTCGTTTAGCATTACTAAGAAAAATACATTCAAGGTGAACACACATACACCTTAATTACATGTAAAATTGTTTGTCATGGGATTCTTCCCAATAGGGAGAATCAATTATTTTTTGAGAAGAAAAATTATTTAGTCTAAAATAGAAACAGATTTAGAAAATAGATTTTCATGCTTTGAGAAATAATATGTATACCCTAGAGCTAAAACCAAAAGAAGGAAACCTTAAGTCATAAATAAAATTTGAAAATCACCTAAAACACACATCAACCTTCAACTTCCTTAGAGAAGAGGGAATTTCCACAAGCCTGGGGAATGGCACAAGATGATGAAACTCTAGTCAAGCGTATGTTTCCAGGATGCAGATGTGGTTTCATGTTTGGTTATTTGGTTTTGGCTCTATACCTGACATGCACACTCAAGTTTCCCGATAGATACTGATTCATATAATTTCTAATCATGAAAGGAAACCCAACTGACAAACCTCTAATAGCCAATTTCTCCAAGAATCACTGTGATATTGAGTTCCTCATTTTTCTAAGACATAAAAGTTCTTTAAAATTCAAAAACAATTTAGAATAAAGTAGGCATTTCTTTAATCCTTGACCTTACTTAGTAGATTAAACTTCTATTTTCCAGACATCAGCAAGCACTGGTTCTCCATAGCCTAGAAGTTTATCCAGATTCAGAACTCATTTACTTTATGAGATTACATGCATCAAAAAAGTTTTAGACTGAGAAGTATCGTTGTGGTCTGGATGTTAAGTGCCCTAAAATTCGTACATTAAAGTTAACCACAAAAATTAGGATATCAAGATGTAGATTTCTGTGTGTTGTGTGTGTGTGTTTTTGTGTCAGATTTAATGCATAAATTCACAGCCCCCATGAAGAGATTTAGTACACCAACTTTTTTACCATTTTAGCATATGTTGATTTTATAGAAGGTTTAGTGTCTTTTAAAAAAGCAAAAGAGAGACTGGGAACCTCTTTCATCATGAGAGAAGACATTGTCCATGAACTACAGTCATACCCTCACCAGACACTGAGTATTCTTGCATATTGATCTCTGACTTAGCCTCCAAACAGTAAAAAATAAGCCATTTCATGTATGCTATTTAATTATAATAAGCCACTTTGTTTTGTGTATGATATTTAAAAACAGAATAAAAGTGTGTGTTCTAGTTAGATTTTTAATGTGGTGAAACACCCTGACCAAAACCAACTTGAAGAGGCATGGATTTATTTGACTTACGTATCCCAAAGAGAGTTCATTATTGAGCGAAGCCAGGACAGAAGCTCAAGCAGGAACCTGGAGGCAGGAGCTGAAGCACAGATCACCAAGGAACGCTGCTTACTGCTTTCCTCCTCTGGCCTGTGCTCATCCTCCTTTCTTAGATCACCCATGCCCACTTGCCCTGTGGGTGTCACTCACAGTGGATTGGGCCCTCCCACACTCCTCATCCATCAAGGAAATTCTTCAGAGACTTTCCAACAAGCCATTCTGATGGAGGATATTTCCCAACTGAGGTTCACTCTTTCCAGATGTTACAAGGTGACAGCTGAAGCTATCCAGCTCTACATTTAAAAAATACAGATGAAATTATACTAAGATATTTTGTAATGGTCTATACATCCTGGTTTGAGAAATATCAATATCAATAAAACATTTAAGTGTCTCATACCAAAATCCAAGTTGACATAAATATTATTATATGAACTTCTTCTATACTTAAGCTATATTAGCATATTTATATCATTATTTTGCATAAACCTTGGAGTAGCAGCTTTATTTTACTCACTTTAAGTCCATAGAATTTTCATTTATAATTAATAATCTAGGCGAGGCGTGGTGGCACACACTGTAGACCCAGCACTTGGGAGGCAGAATCTGGTGCATTACTGTGAGTTTAAGGCCAGCCTGGTCTACACAGAGAGTTCCAAGCCAAGGGGGACTACAGGGAGACCTTGATTCAAAAGTCCAAAAAAAATTAGTAATTAACAACCTATTGAAATTGTGTAGTATTTTGAAAAAATAGAGAGAAACCTGAAAGCTGATTTTTCAAAGAGAGTCTATTGGAAAAGTTTGTTAAAACTTGTACTTGTAGGGATTAGAAAGTGCTGCTTGAGAAACCTCAGAAATAGCTGTTATCACTTATATTAGTCTACTTTCTGTTACTATAACAAAACACCTAAGGTTGGATAAATTTATAGAGAAAAAAAACTTACTCGTCCATGTGACAGTTTAGCTGTAGTGACACCTTCACATCAGTCAGCAACACAACAATGAGAATTCATGCAAAAGCAAGAGATAGAAGCTCAAGAATGGAGTGAAGGTACCTGTAAAGCAACCCTATTTTATAACTGCTTAAAGGAACTATCTCAGAAGTCCCATGAACTACCTCAATCTTTTCTGAAAGCAGCATCCATAATAATAGAATTTCACATTCTACCTCCTAACCATCCCCCCCACCTCAACACTACCATTACCAGGGGAAGTCAAAGCCAGCACCACAGGGGCTGTTGGAGGACAAACCACAAGCAAACCAGGCATAGCATGTCAGAAAAGATGACAGGTGAGAGGGCATTTCATGTGAAATGACAACACAGTGTTGAAAACCTTTGATAGTAATGTGAGTTGTATGCTGTTGTCTCGGGTCTCAGCTCTAATGGATTTATGGATGTTGGTCTGCTTAAAGAGCAGCAATACCCAGGCCACATCTACTAATGATTAAGTATTTGTTAGAATTACTGCTGTTTGTGCCTTAACTTATCAAATACAACACTCCCAAGCTAATTTTTATTAGTGGTTTAACATGAGTATTGGTGATCTTGGTTCTGGAGGGCATCAATGAAGGTTACGTCACCCATATCACTTCTCCTAGTATTTGAACTGATTTCCTTGACAGTTTCTTTTTGCTGATGCCCTTTTGCTTGGAAAGGTGTCATGATCAATACATATTTGTCTGTGTGTTTATCATTGTATCTACTTCTAACTTATCCTGACCCTACTAATTGACTGTGACTCAGCCTGTACTCTGGTCTAAAAATATTGAAAGCAGATCAGGTCAGACACACAAGTCAGACATTTATTAATTCAGTTGAGAATGACAATACTCATTTACTTTGACCTCTGGTTCATAATCATGTCTTTTGGGAGTGAAACTTTAATCCTAGTAACTCAGTGTCCTAATTATAAAGTAATGGTTTTAGAATAAAAATCTTCATTGCTCAGAAGGAAAATCTTTCTTAAGTTACTTATCTCTCTAATGATTTTTGCCCTGGAATTGATATTTGTTTGTGAGCCAGGCCTATTTTTTCTTTCCTCTTTCACACTAAATATCTTGGCAAATTTGCTTCTTTTATGTTGTTCCTTTAAAGATATTATTTTCAATTGTCCCTAGTGGTAACAGCAATGGAGCACTTTGTCCTAAGTACACACTATTTTATTTTATTCAATTACTACAATTCTGACATCCTTAATTTTGTCATGATGATCAATCCAGTGACAATAATTATGATGTGTAGCAGCAGCAGAATGAACATCTTAGCTCTAGTAGATCAGAAATGAGAACATAAACTGGAATTGACAAGAGCAAGTACACATCTTGTAAATAAGCACACCGCTTGACTATTGCCTTGACATGTCAAAAATACTGCAATCCAGTGTTTGGGGCTCCATGGCTGGGTGGTGGTGGGGAAAGGGGTATAAAGATGATGAGGTTCTGTATGAAATACACATAAATTCAATAAAAAAATATTGTATGCATCTTTTTCACAATATATCTTTCTAGAATTTTGTCATAGGCTTCAGCAAATGTGAAACTAATAAAACATATGTGAAATAAGTATTCCTTTCTATCGAAGTTGAGCAAAAATATATAAAAGTACAGCATTTTTCATTGATTTTTTCCCTTCCTACTGGGAAAAACAGTCTAAAATAACACAATAATGATGTGTTAAATTATTTCCACCAACTTTTTCCCAGCAACAATACTTCTTGGGAGTTCAGAGGTCATTTAAGCTTTTCTATTAGTAGTCTTTTAGAGGCTGCCTCTTTCTCATGCTTTTAATGCCTCCCTTTGAAGAAGCAGTTTGTTTCCTGTGATGTGACTTTCCTACTTTACCTTCAATTGGCATGTAGCTGGCAATTTTTATATTTAAGAGCAATGGCAAAACATTGAAAATTCATAAAAGTATGAGAAATATGTACATATTTTACTTGCTTGAAAGTTAAAGACATGACATAAGCTCTACTAATGTAAGGATCTAATGTGAGGTCTATGGAGCAATTACATTGTTCTTGTTCCCATGTATAAATGGTTACCTGCAAAAGAAATGGCCACTTTGTTAGGGAACTTTTTGTACCTCTCCAATCCAATTTTGGACACCTGTGGAAAAGGACACAATTTCAACAGTTTCACAGAATTTCTGTATGACTGTCATTATTCTAAATATTTAACCAATATTAACTTATTTAATATTCATAGCAGGAATTATAGAAATGAATCAGCGGTTAAGAGCATCTACCACTCTTTCAGAGAACCCAGGACCTACTTTGGGAAGGTGACAACCTCCTTTAACTGCAGCCCGAGGGAATGTGCTGCCCTCTTCTGACCTTCACAGTCACCCCAATCACACGCAGTATATATACATGCACACAGACGTATACACATAAATATAAAAATCAGAGCAACTTCATATTTTTTATCATAATATTAACAGATAAGGAATTTGAGACAAACAGGATTTAGATAACTTGTTCATGGTCTTAAAATAGTGAGAGGTGAAGTCACAAAACTAGCAACCACTTGACTCTAGACCATCCCATAGTAGTCACTATTTCAGTTTTTCAGTTACCTTTATTTGTAGCCTGCACTATTGCTCCTAAATATCTGCTAATTTAGGAGAGCTGAAAAAAATTGGTTGCAGTAGAAGTTCTCCATATACCATTAAGGAAGGATGACAGTTTTTATAATAAATAAATATCAAAGTGTCTATTAAAGCTTAACTGGAATTATAAAGGATAAATAAGTCTACAATTCTAATACGCAACATGCCTAGAGTTAATAGTCCTAAAGTGGATATGAGCAGTTAGTTAAAAGAGCAGACAAATATCATGCCAAGAGGAAATGAAATCATAAGTAGGTTCATTTCCTTGATGTAGTAACTGCCTCAATGCATATATACATATCACTACATCATTTTAATACATTAAATACTAGTATATTAAATGGTTGCATTAGTTAATTCTTTATTTTTATTTTTTTAAGTTTATCTTTTTAATTTTTTAAAAATTAATAACCATATGATTAGAAGAAGCATTTCATTACAGCTTTAACATATTCAACAAAACATTCCAGAGCAAGGATATATCTCTTTCAATGGTGGCTGTAAATTTTTAGGCTCACAGTTGAATTAATACAGTCAGACAATATTGAACTCAGTATAAACTGTGTAAGATATAAAATTGAATGAGATTTTACCCTTTAAAGAAGTTCTCCATTTCAAGATATGCTATTTCCTACATTTTTAATGCTACTAATGCTTACATGTTTGCACATGTCTTTATCTCTATGTATCTGATTATTACTAGTCACAGTCAGTTACTACCTGAGTATGGATATAAAGTCATCATGTAGATTTCACTGGTAATCTTTATCACCTCTACTACTTAACACGAAGTAAATTAAAAAAAAATTTAGTACTACATGATTAGAAGAAGCATTTCATTACAGCTTTAACATATTCAGTAACACACTCCAGAGCAAGGGTACATCTCTTTCACAAGTGGCTCTAAGTTTCTAGGTTCACAGTTGAATTAATACAGATATATAATATTGAACTCAGTATAAACCCTGTAAGACATAAAATTGAATGTATAAACCCTGTAAGACATAAAATTGAATGAGGTTTAACCCTTTAAAAAGATCTCCATTTCATTTTAGAATATATTGTTCCTTGCAGAAAGACTCATCATTTTTGCTAACACTGAGATGTTGACGCATGCATCTCTAATCTGTAAGTATTTGATTATTACTACTCATAATCATTTGCACTTGGATCCTTGGCACCTGTGTATGTCTATAAAGTCATCGGGTAGATTTCAATGGTAATGTTTATCACCTCTACTAATTAACATGATGTAAATTTCCATGCTTCCTCTTAAATATAATACATTTTTAAAAATGTGTTGATTTTTTTTGTGTATGTATATCACACAGAACATCCCAAACCATCTTATTCACCTCTACACCCACTTCCTGGATGGCACCCTCCCATAGCCTCCCTCCCCCCCACTAGGACTCTTATACTCTGATATCCCTGCTACTGTCTACTGTGTTGTCAGCACCCCTAGCCATCCCCCACTACTTGTCCATATGGTGAGTCTAGTCAGCCTATCTAGAGATCTTTGTTTTAGGAAGGTGAGCTGTTCCTCATCTAGTAGCAATCAGTTGTCAATATTCCTTTAGATAAGATTGGGGTCTGCTGTTCATTTTCCCAGTTCTATGCTGGGTTACTATCTGGGATCCCTTTGGCCACCCTGGCCAACAACTCAAAAGATGGTATCTCCCATCTGGCATTGTTGCTTGTTATGTAGCCTTTAGCTATACATATGGACTCTTAAGAAATTATATTGGCCCCTTTAATCTTTGGTTCTACTTTCCTTTTGGGTGTTTAAGGCCATACAGTTGGCCCAGATAAACCAATTTATTTTTACTCTTAAGATTGTTTCACGATCTGTTCCTCAGGGGTCACATGGGCTTGGGAGGAGCCCCTGGCTCCTTTTTTTTTTTTTTTTACCAGTTCTGCCTATGTGAAGATAAGTCAAAGGTCCTGTCGACCATAGCTGGCTCTGCTTGGAAGCATGGAGGAAATAATTCCTCCGTGCTGACCCTCCTCTTTGTAGACTGGACACTGGTTCAAGAACATCTCATGGGGTCTCCTCGGCATTAGTTAATGTTTTGAAATATGGTTCTAAATTTCAAATATTTGAGAAAAAGTATATTAAACTCATATAAATACTTGTGATTTTGCATGATGGAATATTATTAGGTCATTTTGCCATTGTGAGTATTATTTTTATCAATATTACTTATATTAGTTCCTGTTTATGAAACGGTTACTGTGTGATCAGCAGCATAATAAAATGTTCTCTCATCATTTACTTTACTCAGGAAGTGAGTTATTTCTCCAAATCTGTTCTGCCTGTCTCTATTCTCCAGATGCTCATACCAGTGAGAATGTAACCAAAACATTGCGTTTCTGAAATTAGATGTACAAAAAGCAAGTATTTTGAACTTGAATAATTTAAATTATTAATATTACGACTTAATGTATATACTAATTAGCATAAAACATTTGAACATTTACAGAAATATGCATATTATTTTATATATTATTCATTACCAGATTTTCACATATTACAAAGAATCAGCAAATCATGCATACAAAATAACTATGTAGCTATAGTAAATAATGTTAATGTTTTAAAAAGCATTTATAGAACTGGGGAGATGGCTCAGTGGCTAAGACCACTGACTACTTTTGCAGAGGACCCAGATTCAATTACCAAAACTCACATGGTGGCTAACAACCATCAATAGCTCCAGTTCCTGGAGATCTGAAGCTGTCTTCTGACCTCCATGGGTATTGCATAACACATGTACAATTACATACATGCAGGCAATAAACATATACACATAAAATAAAAATTAAAAAATTAAAAATATTTTCATTATTTAAGAATGTTATACAACATATTTTGATCATATTCCTCCCCTCCCCCATTTCCTTCCACCTCCATCCCCACTTTCCTATCCACCAAACTTCATGCTATATTTTTTTTCACATTGGGGTTCAGTTTGTGTTGCTCATGTTATTTTGGGTGTGGAAGTTGTCTTTGAGTGTGGTTGACTTATGAGAAGTCACACCCTTAAAGAAAACTGACTCTTTAACAACAGCAATCAAGTATTTTTATTAAATGTTTGATAGTGTCATATAATGTATTTTGATTTTATTCATCCCCAACCCCTCTGCCTATCTCCTCTTAGATACACCCCCACCTTCGTGCCTCTCCTGCTTTGTGCCCTCTCTTTGTTTTTTATTTAATAGTCCAGTGACTCCAATTTGTGCTTTCCATGTACTCCTGAGTATAGGGTTATTCACTGGAGATATAACTCTAAAGAATTATTACTCTTCCTCTCTAGGAATTCTTCAACTTTCTATAGCTCCCCAGTTAGGGGTGAGCTCTGGGTTTTCCAATCTTTCTGTCTCTTCTTCCTGGATATTTTCTGGGGCTTGGAGATTGGATGTGATATAGATGTTCCATTTCTGGATGAACACTACATACTGACTTATTCTCTGTACTTTCACCAGTTACGAGTTGCTGTGCTAATTACCATGCACTTCACAAAGGCAGTTCTCTGATGAGATCTGAGCACTGCACTAATCTGTGAGTAAAGAGACAGATTAGAAGGCAGTTTTCTTCTCTATCCATGTAGTAAAATAAGAATAGTTTGTTCATTCTCTTGCCTTGTGCAATCCCCAACCATTTGCAGTACCAAGAATATGCATGTTGAACTTAGAATTTTAAAGTGTAGAAGATTATAACAAACTTGGCTGGGTAACTCTCTTCCTTTGAGTATGTTTACCTGATTTTCTTGCGGATATCTTACTGTACGTTGAGAAGAAGGATGTACATGTGACTTGGCCTTTTCTCTCCCTTAATTTCCCTGGTTTTGAATACAGAATTTATGCATTTGCTGTATACCACTGATCAAAGCAAGTGACTATGTCCACTAGGATTCAAGAGATGAGAAATGAATTTTTACCTTCTTATAAATGAGATGTGAAAATATGTTACGCCAAGGATGGATTCAGAAAAAAAGAATAAGACCTTTGTGGTATTTTTGCAGCTAACCTAGCAGTATGAAGAATACCTACTCACCACTACCTATGCTTTCTGTTAGTAAGATGTCGATTAGAATGATTTAGTTAGTTCTCTCCTAACCTCTCTCAGGTAGATGGAGTGATTATTATCAAGATTGACCATAGTAGGCAAAAGCATTGTACTTCAGAGATACCCAAGACCAAATTCACAGAAGAAGTAAATGTGAAACTTTTGTAGGGCATTAATAATAAAAAGTTAGGGAGTAGAAACAAATATAATCAGCTAAAGTTGACAGAGAAATTCTCCAGGGTAATCTGGATGGGCACAATATAATCACAAGAGTCTTTAAAAGTGCAAATACAAGACTGAAGTCAGTTATCACTTGATGTGAGGACCTGTCAGTGATGGTTTTACAGAAGGATAGGAAAGGAACCATTGAATTCTGAAGGCCTCTAGAAACAGAAAATGGCAGGAACATTGGTTGTCCCCAGAGCTTTCAAAAAGGCATACTGTGCTCCTAACTCTAACATTTAGCCCAGAGACCTGTGAGGATATCTGACTAACTGAACTGAGATAACGTACCTGTGCTGTTTTTTAGTCACTACATTTACAGCAGTATTACAGCACCAGAAAGAAATTAACAAATATGATAGGGAATGAAGTCAAGCACTTCTTTTCCTCTCTCTTCCTGCCATTAGGAAGAGTGCTTCACGGTTAGGTCATTATTCATTACTCTGAGTAAAGCTAGATTTGCCCCAAGAAGTAAAGGCCTCTGCCTAAGATAGAATAAGCCTTAACTCCTCATTAGAAAGTTGGGAACATGTTAGGGACAGATCATTAATGACTTACGCATAACTAACTTAAGAAAATTATACATATGTTTTTACACTGTATTATGACATGACATAGTAAGAAGTAAGGGATAGAATTTGTTAGTGGCCTGAATTTCAAAGCAAGTATTTGTTTCAGCTTTTTCTTAGAAATGCTTACCCCTGTGGTGGTTTTTTTCCTTGAGGCTACAGAAACTTAGTTGTAGTTGACAAAGAGGAATCGATAAAGTTGAAGTAGAAGTAGTGAATTTAGACTGCATCTTTTTTTCTTTAGAAACTTCGACTTTACAAAATATAGGTTTCTTTTTAAGAAATCAGAAATGTGTACATGAATGAATCTGCTACATGAATGAATCTGGCAAATAAAAAGAGTAATTTATTATAAAGCATACTTATTAACATGCACATATTTGGTTGTAAAAGAAATTTGTTACCATGCAATTTATGTTACACATGGGTTGATATGAAATAGTCCAAATAGTAAATATTCATATACATACACATATATTTATGTAAAAAAAAATATTTTGTTCTCTATTTATGTTTTATATGTGTGTATTATAAAAAATACATATACTCTCTCTCTCTCTCTCTCTCTCTCTCTCTCTCTCTCTCTCTCTCTCTCTCTCTCTTCCCTCCCTCCTCCCCCTTCCCCTTTTTCTCATCCCCCCTTTATGCTAATTTGTTTCTACTACAGGTTTCTGGCTTGTGGACTTTATTCTATTTAGTGCTAATAATCTGCAAAACAGCGAACAGCATTAGCACTTCCTTTATTCTGGCACCCTAATAGTATGACAGGCAACAGTGCAGGTCCTTGAAAATACTCAGCAGGATAAGTAATTAGCTGGAGAAACGTTGGGTGTGTATAGCTTGCAGACAGTGTTGGACTAGCCTGACCTAGAAACAGCAGGATAGGAATTACTCCACTACAAACTCAGCAAGAAGGAAGGAGTCCAGCAGAGCTTGAGAAATAGGTGTGAAAGAATACTTAAATATGCCATCATGATTTTTGCATTCCCAATGTTGTCATGTGTGTAGAAACACTCACTAAAGGATGATCTCTAATTTTTCAGGGCTCACACACATCAACCTTGTTTTTTTTTTTTAAATATGTATGTTAAATATTTAATTTCCAAATTAGTTGATGTATTATAGATAAAGGTATACATTTACAGTATTCAACACTTATGGGTTGATAAACATATGCATTGTGAAATTATTAGTATCGGGCTAATTAATATCTATGATTGTACACTCCCAAAATTTGGGAAGAACATTGAAAAGTTGATTTCTTAGCAATATCAAGTATACAAAATAGTATTAATAAAAATAATCATGACGCTGTTGATAAAATATCCAGAATTAATTCATCCTGTGTTAGTGAAACTTTTTACCTTTGACATCTCCTTGTTTTATACCTTCCCCCTTTACAGCTGCAAACACCATTCTACTTTCTGATTCTATCAGTTTGACTTCTTAAGTTCTACAAATAAGTGAGATCATGTGACATTTGCCTTCTTATGCCTGTCTAATTCCTCAGTTTAAAGTTCTTAAGGTTTATACATGATGTCAAAGTAGCAGGATTATTTAATTTTCAAAATCTAAAAACTATTATATTTTCTGTGTATGTTACATTTAATTCGTTATTCCTTCAATAGGAAATTAGGATGAGACCATGCCTACACAACTTTAAAATAATGCCAAGGTAAAAACAGGTGTGCTAAACACTAATTTGGATTCAATGTACTTGAAAAACGGTGGGATTTTTAGTAGTTCATCACATAGTAGTTCAAGTTTTCATTTTCTGGAAAAAGAAAATTCTCAGCATCAGTGGACCAAGGTTTCTCTCTCTCTCTCTCTCTCTCTCTCTCTCTCTCTCTCTCTCTCTCTCTCTCCTCCCAACTAGCTTTCTTGATATCCTTCTGGTTTAGCCACTAGTTAAATTCCTGTGGCACTATTTCCTGATTTCATTTTTTTAATATCTATCTACCAGATGTGAATTGATATGCCTTATTGTGATGCAAATTGTATTTTCCTGAAAATATCATTATTTATTGACCTTCATTTTAATGTGTCCATTGGCCATTTGTATGTTTCCATTGAAGAAACTTCTATTCCAGTTCTTTTCCCACTTTATAACTGAGTTACCTGGTTTTTTTGCTCCTCAATAATTTAGATTTTTAACCTTTGATCACCTATACACATTGCACAAATTTTCTCATTCCATTTGGTTATCTTTTTATTCTTTTTATTGATTGTACCTTTATTTTAAAGAAACACTTTAATTATACTGAACTTCATTTGTCTATTTTATTTTTATTGCCTATGCTTTAAGGGATAGAAATAAAAATTATCTAATTTAAATACATCTAATTATATTGTATAAAAGTCACAAAATTTCAAGTTTAAAAAGTAATAAAACATTATCCCTCATTCAATGTCAAGAGGTTTTCACACTTTTTTCCTAATAGTTTTATAGTTCTGATAGTTCTAATAGTTTTAGAGCAATTTCTCCTTTTTAATTGATTTTGTATAAAAGGCAAGAACAGTGTTTAATTGATTCTTCATATGTGAATATGTATCCCCAACAATAACTGAGGAGACTACCATTTTCCATTACATTTCTGAGGTAATATGTTTCCTTCTCATATGTGATTTATTTATTGTGATGGCTAAGTTTGATGTTAATTTGACTCATCTGTGAAAAGGGAACTTGAATTGAAGAATTTTCCCTGTTGGATTGGCACGTGGATATATCTGTGAGGCATTTTCTTAGTTGCTAATTGATATAGAAGGACTCAGCCAACTGCATGGAGTACCATCCCTCCCTCAGAAGGTGGTCCTGGACAATATAAAAAAAGGTAGCTAAGGAAGCCAGTGAGCAGCTACATGGGTTTCTGCTTCAAGTTCCTGCCTCGAGTTTCTACCTTGGCTTCCAATGATGGACTGTGTCATAGTTTGAATGAGAATGTTCTCCATAGGATCCAAATATTTGGACATTTTGTCCCCAGTTGGTGGCTCTGTTTCAGGAGGTCTTAGAAGGTATGGCCATGCTGGAGGAAACACATCACTTACTTAGAGCATTCTTAAGCCTTGCTAGATCTCCAGTCACTCTCTTGCTTCCTGTGCCTGCTTAAAAATGTGAGTGCTCTAATTTCTGTTCCTGCTTCAGCTACCTCCTGCCACCATGACACCCTGACATGACAGACTATAATTCCCCTGGAACTGTAAGCTCAAATAAACTCTTCCTTCCCTATGTTGTTTTGGTTAGTGTTTCTTTCTCAGCGGCAGGAAAGTAACTAATACAAACTGTAACCTATTAGCCAAATAAAGATTTTCTGCCCCAACTTGACTTTGGTTAGTGTGTTATCATAGGAACAGAGATGTAAATTACTATAGTTATTGAGTCTTAACTTTTGTATGAGTTAATTGATTCAAAGGTTAATTATTCTGTGCACAACTAGAAACCTTCTAACCTCTATACTAGTGTTTAGAAAACGAGATCATTGTTAATTGCTAATTCTTTTCCAATAGTCATAACTTACATACTATGCCTTGAAATCATAAATATTTAGATATTATTCTATTACCTGTTATGTCTTTGTTACATGATGAATAAGTAAGAGATGAAAATAAATATAATATGCTTATATATCTGTAACATACATATATATAAACATATTCATAGGCAAAAGATAGGAAATACTCATAAAAATTATAGTACTTATGAGAGGTTTTTACTCTGTTGAATGGCATAAACACTTATTCATGAAAATGGGGCCAGTGGTAGTCTTCCAAATTAGATTCTGTATTTATCCAGTGGTCTTAGTCACAAGGCACTAAGAGATTCTTTAGGGAATTTTATATACCAGAACTATTATTCACCTCTACAATGTGGGATTTTCCAATTTCCTCATATAATCAGGGACAACTCTTACAGGCCCATTGGTTTAGGGACATAAGGAGTCTGACATCCAGGCCTGTGGAGTAATTACTGTGGTCCATGTTACAAATACTACTTTCTCTTAGACCAAACTATGTCATCAGAAATTATAAATGCTATTGGGTCTAAAAGAATAAGAATACATAATCCTTGATTCATTATATTTACAGTTTTGCTATGAGAAGAATAACACCAGTTATATGATGATGCATAGCATCTACAGCCACCAAAAAAGTCACACTTATAACTACTTTTCAGACATTTAGTAGGAGCAGTCTCTCTTGAGATAATCCTATCCATGCCTTTGGTGAGTATTCTTGTCCTTAACATGTGTGATTCTTTCTTGTACTCAGAATACCCCAATTTTCATCTAAAACGTGAAATGTATTTATCTGTACTTCAAGTTTGACTCTTTCTGAAATTCACTTCTGTGCCACCATTCAAGGGCTAGGTTCACATAACTGATGGGCCAAAGGTGGGGGGTCTATTGCATGACTTTTATTCTGGAGGTGTAAATTCAAAATTACTTAAGCAAAACAGAGCATTAATGAGATATGAAAGAAATGATCCCATCAAAGTCTAGCTTGAAGAACCAATAATTTTTTTTTTAATTTACTTACTTTTACTTTCATGTATGAGTGTTTTCCCTGCATATATGTATATACACGTCATATGTGCCTGGTGCTCATGGAAGAGAGAAGATGGTGTTGGATCCCTTTGGTTTAGAATTACAGTAAGTTGTGAGCCACTATGTGGGTGCTGTGAACTGAATCAGGGTCCTCTGCAAGAGCAACAGAAGCTTTTATCTGCTGAGTCATCTCTCCAGCATCTCAACCAACTTATTTATTGGAGTTACAGGAGCTTTAGTGACTGAAAGGTGTCTATATCAATCACCTGAAAGTCCAGCAAGGCATGAGTCATAACTCATGAAAACTGAATTCCTGGAGCTCCCTTCCCAACTTGCAGATAGCTATACTAATGATTGTTCTTAGTTCCCCAATTGATTACTGATTTTGTAAGCATGAGGAACTTTTTGAATCCTGTAACTTTTGTGGGCTTCCTGAGTCTCATAAGTTTCATTAGCTTCCTGAAAACTTTTTGTTTGTTTCACCCACACTTTAGTTTTTATTTGTGGGTTTTTTGTTGTTGTGTTTGTATGTTGTTTGGTTGGTTTTTGTTGTTGTTGTTGTGTTTGTATGTTGTTTGGCTGGTTTTTGTTGTTCTTGATTTTCTACTTTTACAAAACCTTTACTGAGAATTTCATACATGCATATAAAGTGTTTTGATCAAATCCATGCCCATTCCCTCTCTTCCAACACCTCCCATATCTCCTCATTACTTTTTCTTTTGTCTTTTTTTTTTTTTTTCTGGTCTTTTTTGAGACAGCATCTCCCTGTAGCCCCAGCTGTTCTGGAACTCACTATGTAGACCAGTGCTGGGACTACAGGTGTGCACCACCATGCCTGGCTTACTTTTTTCTTTTTCTTTTTCTTCTTTCATTTATTTATTTTTATGGGGCTTTTGGGTACTCTAATATTCCCCCCTCTGAAGAGGTAACTCTAAAATCTTTTAAGGATTAGATATAGGCTCCCAAATACTTTTGACATTTTAGGCCTTTGGTACATAGTATGCTGCTAACAATCTCAAGGACATTTTGACTTTTAGCCATGAAACTGGCAATTTTTCTTTGGGGTCTTTTTATACTAACTGCCTAGCCAATTCCTAACTCCTATTCTTATCACACCATCCTCTGAAGGGGTTACTCAAATTGCCAATAGGGAATAGGGACTCAGACTGCTCTGGATTCTTCCATGCTGAACAGGGATGCAGGGTAAGGCAATTGGAGTACCCCTTGAGTGGGTTTATCTTAAAGACTCCCAACTTGCATAACTCTTATCTCTAAAGGGAAAAGAAAGTCTTTGAATCATGAATAGGAAGTGTGAAAGAGAAGTAAAGGTAAGAGTACTTAGCATGACAAGTTCTAGACAGGGAACTAGAAAAGAGTCAGAATAGGGCACTTTTCAAATATTTATCTGAGAGTCCACTGGAATTTCTTGACAAGGGCTTCCAAAAGCATCCCTCTATTGGGTTCCTCCTCATTTTAATGTTGTCTTCCAAGGCTGGTCTCTAGAGTGATGGTTTCAGGATTTGCTTTCAGGTGTTTTGATAGCTGTTGGAGTGGTTAGAATCAGTGTCAGTTCCCTCTCAAAGGCTTCTAAATAGAGGGAGAAAACAAATTTATCCATCATTTTAGAGCAATAGCTGGTTGTCTCCCTTAGCTATTAGTGGGCACTACAGTATTGGAGACCAAGATTTGAAGTCTTATATCTGAGCAACACTTACTGGTTAGGAACAACCTTTCTGGTTAGGAACAAAATCATCAATGAGAAATAATCGTCTGAATAACATTTTATATAGACTTTAGCCTAACGTCTGAGAAGTGTAATCCCTTGAACTCTTAAAGAAGTATACTGATGACTACTCTTTGGTTATGCTTTCCTTTTGGGTGTTTAAGACCATACAGGTGGCTGAAATAAATCAATTTATTTTTATACTTGTCATCTGAGGATCTGTTGCTCAGGGGTCACATGGGCTTGGGAGGAGCTCCTGGCTCCTTTCTTTCACCAGTTCCACCTATGTGAAGATAAGTCAAAGGTCCTGTTTACCATGTCTGGCTTCACTTGGAACCATGAATGGGATGCTTTTTCTAAGTAGTCCCTCCTTTTTGTAGACTAGACACTGGTTCAGGTCCATCTCGTGGAGTCTCCATGTGTGGTGGTTTGAATGAAAATGTCCCCCATAGGCTCCAAGTATTTGACCATTTTGTACCCAGATGATGGCGCTGTTTTAGGAGGTTTTAGAAGGTGCGTCTAGCCTGGAGGAAGCATGCACTGGGGGTGGGCTTAGAGACTTCTTAAGCCTTGCCAGGTCTCCAGTCACCCTCTTGCTTCCTGTTCCTGTGTGATGGTGTGAGAGCTTAGCTTCTGCATGATGATGTGAGAGCTTAGCTTCTGTTGCTCCTGGTCCAGCCACCTCCAGCCACCATGGCTCCCTGCCATGATGGACTGTAATTCCCCTGGAACCATGAGGTCAAATAAATTCTTCCTTCCATAAGTTGCTTGGGTCAGCATTTCTATCAGAGCAATAGAAAAGTGACTAATACAGTAATTGGTACTGAGAGTGGGGTTTTGGCTGTGAAGAACCTGACCATGTGGGGTTTTGTAAAAATGTGGAAACTTTGCAAGTTTGGGCTAGAAAAGTGGTTGACTGCTGTGAGCAGAGCTTAACAAGATGTTTTAGTAAACACCTGGAAGAAAGTAGTGCTGAGAACAATGTAGATCCAGAGGGTAATAAGGATGTAAGCAGCACTTGAGATATTTTGGCAAAGATTCTGGCTGGAGTCTGCCCTTGACCTAAAAGCTTGCCTGAGGCTAAGTTGAAAAGCAATGGACTAATTTCTCTGGTGGAAGAAATTTCAAGATAGCCTAATGTAGAAATGGTGGCCTGGATATTAATGGTGAATATTAGGCAGATCTGCAGTGAAAAAGAGCAAATGGGGCAGAAAAAAATACACGTTGGATTGCAAAAAGACCACTAGGAAGATAAATGTTGGAGCCTTGGCATGTGCTGGAGAAGATCCCTTTGATAAGGAGATTAAAGTGATTAAGGTGGGGCCTAGAGATTCAAACTTTAACAATGGAGAGAGTGCCTCCAAGGCAAGACCACACCCAGTTCACCCTTAAACTTGTGAAGGGAAAATGCTGCAGGGGCCATGGAAGAGAAGAGCTTCTAAAATGGATAAAGCAGGCTGGGGTCCACCCCAAGCTTGCAGTCAAACTTGGCAGTGTTGCTCACCTTGTTCTGGCTTTATAGGCATGAATGATAGAAGAGTGAAGGGGATATCAACTCTTCCTCCAAAGTATCAGAGAGCCTCGGAGGCCAGGCATCATGAAGCAGGGGTGCCCCTGCCTAGAGAATGTCCTGATAGGACATTGCGTGAAGCTGTGAAGGTGAAGCCTGGTTGACAATGGAGAAGATAGGCCACTGCATGAAGCTGTGAAGGTGAAGCCTGGTTGGCAATGGAGACTCAAAGAAGTTCATGATGCCAGAGCCGTGAGGCATCTGCCAAGAAGACCTGCATACCGGGAGTGGTACCAGCAAGAGAGTGATGTGTGCTGCATACAGCAAAGCTACACAGGGAGTGGTACCAGCACAAGAGAGAGATGTGTGTTGCACAAGCAGCAAAGCTAGAGAGGCTGAGCCTTCTAAGCCCTTTGAAAGTAAAGTCTCAGAAGTTGGATGTGGAGCTACTGGATTTGGTGTTTGCCCTGCTGGTTTTCAGTCTTGTTTTGGTCTGGTATTTCCTTACTGTGCCTCTATTCTTCCCTTTTGGAATGGTAATGTGTATTCGGTTCCACTGTATGTTGGGAGTATGTAATTTGTCTTTTGATTTTATAGAAGCTTACAGTTAAGATATTTACCTGAGTCCACTTTGGACTGTGGACTTTTGAATAATACTGAGACTGATAATGACTTTGGGGACTTTTAAAGTTGAACTAAATGCATTTTACATTTTATATGGTCAGGAGAATATGAGGGCCAGGGGGTGGATTTTGGGGGTTTGAATGAAAATGTCCCCCATAGGCTCTAAGTATTTGTACATTTTGTCTCCAGATGATAGCACTGTTTTGGGAGCTTTTAGAAGGTGTGCCTAGCCTGGAGGAAGCAAGTCACTGGGGGTGGGCTTAGAGAGTTCTTAAGCCTTGCCAGGTCTCCAGTCACCCTCTGGCTTCCTGTTCTTGCATGATGATATGAGAGCTTAGCTTCTGCTGCTCCTGGTCCAGGCACCATGCCTCCCTGCCATGATGGACTGTAATTCCCCTGGAACCATAAGCTCAAATAAATTCTTCCTTCTATAAGTTGCTTGGGTCAGTGTTTCTATCACAGCAACAGAAAAGCAACTAATAAATCATGTCTTCCCTAAACTAGAGGACAGGTGACTCACCACATTTACAGGATACTTTTTAAAAGATTCATTTTAAGTTTTGTTTATTTGCATATGTATGCATCTATTTGAGTATATGCATGACTTCCCAGGTGCCTGCAGAGGCCAAAAAAGTGTCTCAGATCTCCTGCAACTACAATTACAGGTGGTTTTGAGCAGCCCAATTGGGGTGCTGGGACCTTAACTCTTGTTTTCTGAAAGAACAATAAGTGCTCTTAACTGCTGAGCCATCTCTCCTGCCTTGCTGAGTTTTATTATCTTTTCTTCTTTGCTTGAGGGGATCCTTCAATTCAGGGGAAATAGCCTGCAGTGTTGTATTGGGCTTACCACTGCCACTAACAACACTTTAATGTTCAAATAAAAAAATATTTCTTCAAGTACAATGAACTGAAAAATAGTAAACAATAGCCTCATATTACATATAAAATTGGCAGCAATAATGCTAATAGTGAATAACTGTAGGCAACTTAGGAAACAATAGCTAGGCTAATTATTTTTAAGCAGCAAAAATTTTTCATGAATAAAATTTTACAAGGTTAACATTATTACCCCCACTTAATTGATGATGCCACATCCACCAAAGGTAATTTTTCCATACCATAATGTGAGTGTCAGAACTGAGGTTCAGTCCATATTTGTTTGGCTTTAAATCATTGTTATATTTCAATTTAAATAGAAAATTCTTAGGACAAAATCAAAGTGTCTCAGAAATTTTCAGAGATAAAAATCAACAGTTTTTTTTTTTTTCTTAAATGTAATGCCAGATTAGAATTAACTTTGACATAAACAAGTTAGGTTATAAGATTTGTTTTTGGAGAATATCAAGAAGGAAAGAATAAATGAAATACTTTGTTATAGTATAGGAGCATAGTTTAAAATAAAAATTACCAAGGTATATACCTATCTCAATGCTTAACAAAAATATGCATATTTAATATAGCAAAGTGCAGACAATAATTATTACAAATACAAGAAAATAAATTTATCAAACTGAAGTAAATATATTGAAAATCATCCAGCATTATTATGGAATTAAATAATAAAAATATAAAGGGAAAAAAAATCAACAACCCCTTTCTTCTCGCTTAATTTAAGCCATCAGTGAAGTGTGGCTAGAAAAGGTAATACATTCTGAAGATGCATAATAGAAGTTAATTGCCTATGTAATGGGAAATAATATCCCCATTGGATTGTGTTGGTCAGGACACACATGGACTAATGGAATCAATTTTAAGTCCCTAGGAATTTGCTTGCACCCAGATTATGGCAATTAACAGCTTGCCTTAGAGGAGGTTTTTATGTTTCTTCCACCGTGGATTGTGAATTTCATGCATGCAAGGACCATGACTTATGTAATTTTATGTCATTGGCACCTACCAGGAAATGTGACCATTAGTATTTGCTTAGTAAAGCATCACGTTCATTAAGACACTCATCTTCTCCTTCTGGCCTCTTGCCATAATATCACAGCTGGTTTTTCTGCCTCTGCTGTCTTGCCTGAGTTCTATCCTCAAATAATTGGTGAAGCAGTACTGCAACTGCACCAAGGTCACAGTGATGGATACTGACTCACGTAGCATCCAGGCTGGGCTGATTAGTTCTAAAGTTCCATTTTCAAAATCCAATTTTTAAAATAGAATCTTTTCTTAAACATAAAATAGAGACTGAAAAGAAATCTGTATAGGGTAATTGAATATTCACTTCTAGTGCTATTCTGTATGTTAGTATCATACTTTTAAAAATATTATGATAAATACATATACAAAGAATGGGGCCATCAGAGACATGAGCTGGCTAACTAGCTGATAGCAGTACAGTATAAAGAAAGGCAAAAGGTAAAAGTTTTCCAGCTTTTAAAAATATTTCCCTTAAGTAAGATGACTAATTTGAATTCCAGTATGGAAAAAAAATGATTGTCCTAATTTTGAAGTCAGTTTGGGCTACATAGTGAGTTTATTAATAGCTGAACTACAGAGAAAGACTATATCTTTAAAAAAAAAAAAAAGGAAAACCTTCTGTTTTTGACATAGCATCTCCTTGCTGCCCCAGTTGGCCCTCATCTATGTAACCAGGGTGGCCTTGATCTCATAGAGATCTGCATGCCTCTGCCTCCCAGGTGCTGGGATTAAAGTATGACATCACATCTGATGATATCTTCCTTCTTAAGGGTATAGGTAACTTTGTGTGCTTATGTGTGTATAAGCATATCTGTGTATATGTACATAGATATGGGTGTATATTTATACAACTGCATATAT
>NW_008339516.1:1013126-1023216 GCF_000622305.1 Nannospalax galili | reverse complement strand
CAGTATGGAAAAAAAATGATTGTCCTAATTTTGAAGTCAGTTTGGGCTACATAGTGAGTTTATTAATAGCTGAACTACAGAGAAAGACTATATCTTTAAAAAAAAAAAAAAGGAAAACCTTCTGTTTTTGACATAGCATCTCCTTGCTGCCCCAGTTGGCCCTCATCTATGTAACCAGGGTGGCCTTGATCTCATAGAGATCTGCATGCCTCTGCCTCCCAGGTGCTGGGATTAAAGTATGACATCACATCTGATGATATCTTCCTTCTTAAGGGTATAGGTAACTTTGTGTGCTTATGTGTGTATAAGCATATCTGTGTATATGTACATAGATATGGGTGTATATTTATACAACTGCATATATATATATATATATTTATATATGCACACTCAGATTTTCCTTTAACTCATGAAGATCTCACTCTCCTACATGTCAAAATATTCTCCATAATTTTTGAACTTTTTAATAAATAAGTTAATTAATTTTTATTTTATGTATTTGAATGTTTTTCCTGCATGCATGCATTTACATGCCTCAGTGCCTGCATAGGGCACAAGAAGGCATCAGATCTGCTGGGACTGGAGTTACAGATGGCTATTAGCCACCATGTGGGTACTAATAGCCACTGGGAACTGAATACAGGTCATCAGCAAGAGCTGCTGGTGCTCTTAACCACTGAACCATCATTCCAGCCCCTATAATTTTGAGAGTTTCTCTAACATAAATAAGTCCTTATTACTATTAAATTGATTAGCTAAAATAATTGATATCAAAGTAATAGAAACCAAGTAAAATGCAATGAAATAATAGTTTTTAAATTTTCCATAGTATTCTAACAATGAAGGATATTAGGAGAACTACAGCAACTTAGCACAGGCACTGATCATCACAGTTTGAATTTATGGATACTGAATACATTTTTTATAAAAATTATGTCAAGTGTATTTAAAAGCAAATGTACTATTGGTTTAAAAGTCACTACTGAATAGAAAAGTTGTAATCCAAGATTCAGGCATCACATGTTTATATATTCTGCAATTTACAATGTTCCAATGTAAATGTTAGCAGCTTGTTATTGAGAAAATTGGGCCACATTATAGCTTCCTTTAGTTAGTATATGATATCAAGTATTTATAACTTTTAATTACTATAGATTTAAATTTATATGAGGATGAACAGTACAAAATCCTCTTTACTGACATATGACTACAGCTTTAATATAATTTTATTGTATAGATGAATATAATAACATCATCATCATTAGCAAATATAAATATAAATACATATAGTGTTTTTGGTTTTGTACTTTGCTTTGTGTTTTCTTACAGGGTGTTTATATAGCCCAGGCTGATCTCAAATTTACTTCCTTTCCTAGGCTGACCTTGAGCTCATGATCCTACTGTCTCTGTCTTTCAAACACTAGGATTATAAGTATGTACCACACACCGAGCTAAAGATTTTTTTTATTAACATGTTTTACAGAGAAACGGTGTGAAAAGTAGGTAATAGTCATGAGTCTGTGGTTCTGTGTTTGGCTTTAGTATCTATGACTTTGCATAAGAAACTCATGTTACTACGAGTCAAAATTATTTCCTTTCTGAAACAAGGCAAATACCAATATGTACATTTTTGTAGATCAATGATGCAAAAAGAATTGCCCAGTATCAAATATAGCACATTGTGCACAACATATAATAAGTATTATGCTATTATGGAATAGAATAATCATGTGCAAAGCATAAGTGTTACAATTCTGATTTTACAGAAGATGTCAGAATTTTCTGCAAAATATCACAAGTTCACATAAACAAGCCTATGAGAACAAAACATGACTAACACATAAGAATAATGAGTGTTAAGTTTTTTTTCTGAAGGAAATAAATGAAAACAATGGAAAAATATATACAATAAAACTTACCAAAACTTTTCAGAATGCTAAATGCATGCAATAGTTATATGAACATCTGTTAAAGATAATGAGCAAAGGACAATGATCTCTATGGCGTTCTTACTTTTCCATTTCCACTGCTGTATATTTGTCTCTATGTTGACCCTGAAAATCGACTTATTAGAACCATTAAAACTGCAGAAACCAGCAGCACAGGACTGAGAAGAAAACCACACTTGGAGCTATCCAAAGACCCTGCATGGGTTACGTTTTGTTGCTGTAATATGATATCATAGTGAAACACCACCTACCAAAAGAAGAGCTGATTTTTGTTTTTGGCTTATTGTTCCGGAGCAGAGTCCATAACGGCAGCAGAGACATGGCAACAAGTAGCCAAGGCAGAAACCTGGCTGATCATATTTCTCACACCAAATCTGAGAGAGTAAACTGGAAGTGGGGCGAGGATAAAACAAAGCTAGCCCACAGTGACATACTTCCTACAGCAGGATCTATGTCCAAGAAGGTTTATAATCTTCCTAATTAGTTTATAACCTGTACCAGCACCTGGAGAACAGCATGTTCTAGGACATGAGTCTGTGGGGAACATTTCTCATTAAATCCACCACATCTCACTCCCTAGGTTCACAGCTACAACATAACTAAAACGCATTCAGTACAGAATCAAAAGTCTCTTAATCTTTTAGAATCTCAGCACTGTTTATATAAGCCAAAGTCTCTTAGTAGACACAAAATAATCTTTTAACCATGATCAATTGTAAAATTAAAAAACAAATTATATAATACAATATACAAAGGAACAAAATACACCTTTGTATTTCAAAAGCAAGGATATGTACATGAGGAATTGCTTGATCAGAGGAAGACTGAGATCCAGTAGGGAAAATATAACATCATATATTTCCATGTTAAGTATCTGGGGCTACAGTTTCAAAGGGTTTAGATGGCTTTAGAGCTCCAGCTTTGATGTTGGCAACATGTATCTCGTGAGTTGGCTCCAATCCCTCTATGCACCTCACCTTGGCATGTGTCTCAAGGCTCTGGCATCTCTGATATGTTGGCATCACCACTACAACCCAGGTTTCACTTTCACAGCCTCACACAATGGCCTCTCCAGGCCTTCCTGCAGGTTTTCCAATCTTGCCACACATTGCCTGACCACAGAGGCTCTCTGATACCAAGGAAAAGTAATTCACAACCCCTATATCTCATCTCTCTCATGCCTACAAAGGCAGTACCATGTGGAGGACATTGCCAATTTTGGCTGCCAGCTGGAGATGGACCCTGAATCTTTTGGCCCACACTTGCACCAGCTTTTGTATGCCATTGCTTTCTAGGGTCAAAGAACTCTTTAGGCCATTTTTCTCAAGTTGGAAGTTTAGTTAGATTGCATCTTGTCCTAGGGACAACCTTCTGTTAGTCTAATGAAAAGCAGGATGCCTTTCATTTATGACATTAATATCTTAACAATGACACCTTTTCCAGCATACAATCTGGGTATGACAATAAGCTTCCTAGCACTGTTTTCTCCAAACTGTACATTTTGTGGGTTTTTTTCCTGCACTATCTGTTCTTTCTCATTTTAAACCTTTATGAGAGTAACCAGTAATAACCATGCCATGAACTCAATGTTATGCTGTCCTTAAATTTTCTCTGCTAAATACCACTGTTGTTTTAATTCAGCCTCATGTAAATTCTCAGAACACGGACAGAAAACAGTCAGATTCTTTGCCAAAATATCACATCCAAGCCCTTTAGTTCAGTTGCGAAAAAATTCTTTGTCTCACCCCAAAGCCTACATTTCTCATTCACTCAGCACTTCTGTCTTCCAGGATCCTATTAGAATGACCCACAAAACTATGCTGATAGCATTCAATTACTTTTGTAGAATGAGGCCCAATCTTCTACATTCCCGCAAAAAACAACATAGCTTTTTCATAGCAATACCAACTTCTGAATTAGGTCCATTCTCATAGGATTATTCCTTCTTCACCCATCTAGATATTTCAATGATTATCATCAAATGACTTGTCTTAACTTGATTTGATTTAGAGGCACATAAATGTCAAAAGACCAAGTTCTTTATTATTTTCTGAAAACAATCAATTAGGATAGTGAGGTAACAATACAAGTTGAAAAAGTACAAATGGCTAATAATTTTTAAAAAATATTTTATCTATTATTTTTTATTTTATGTATATGCCTGTATTGCGTGTGTGTAGGTAAGTGCACCCATGTTGTGCAATGCCCACAGAGGACAGGAGAGCCTGTCGGATCCCCAGAACTGGAGTTACAGACAGTTGTTAGCTGCCATGTGTGCTAGTATTTGAACACGGGTCTTCTGCAAGAACAGCCAGTGTTCTTAATCTCTGGGCTGTCTCTTCAGCCCCATGACTAACAATTTTTAAAAAAAATATTTATTTATTATATTTATTTTATGCGTATCGGTGTATTGCTTGCATGTGTGTAAGTGGTGCTCCTGTGTCATGCAATGTTTGCAGAGGGCAGAAGAAGGTATTGAATCCCCTAGAACTGACAGACAGTTGCCAAGTGCAATGTAAGTACTGGTAATTGAACCCAGGTCTTCTACCAAAGCAATCAGTGCTCTTAACCACTGAGCTATCTCTCCATCTCTAGATGACTAATAATTTAAAGAAAAATTAGAGAATAGAATGTACTTGGAAGACTTTGAGACATCCTACATGCTTTGTGGATAAAGAAGGCCACATATATGTGCAAAGGTACTCCCATAACAAGATAAATATCTGCAAAAGTCATATCTTACCTCCTGTTCAACTTAACATTAAAGTACAAATACTGAGTGATTGAAACAAAGAGTTGTAATGTTTTGAGGGTTTTTTTTTCTTTTCAAATATTTATACTTCTTTCTTGAATGTTGAAACCTTCATTTTTATTTATTTTATTCACCAACGTTTGGGGGAAAATGTTTTTTACAACACCATTGATTTCAATATCATCACTGTACATCTCAGGCACACATACATTATTCTGAGTCAGGATATAACTGAATCACAAATAGGTTTATATTTGGTATACACATGGTATAAGATTAAAGGCAAGGCATGTATTTATTTTTGTTTGTAAGAATTAATCGTATCAGGAATACAAATTATTGTAAGATTGAATACATTTTTTCCATATAGTTCTAAATGTTCTCAAAACAAGACTAATTTGGTTTGCAAGGTCAAGTAAAATTTCAACTTGTGAAGATTTATTACAAACAGTTTGTCTCAGGAAAAGTCAATTTCACACTATTTGTCATATACAAATAATGTAGGAACAGAAATACTTGAGGATGAAATGAAAGTCTACGAGACAGTAATGTGAATCCATGTGAAGAAATAAAGGTAAAGGTAAGCAAATATTAAGAGAATGTTTTAGCTTGCAACACTTTTTCTTTATCATTTATTCATTAATCAAATATGGCATACCTTAATAATTATGAAATATTTATAATATATAAGGCAGTAATATAGAACTCTTATATTCTCATTAAATACAATATGTATTTCTATAATATTTTTATCATGAAAAAAAAACATATATTGTAATTTAGTAACAGCAAAACCAAGGGAGAAATGTCAGAAGCCACAGTGTACAAAAGTTTTGTCTACCACTGAAATGATATTGATCCAAAATATACCATTTAAACTACAAGTATCAAGATTATTTTTCAAAGAAACCAATAACACCTTTATTAAGAATTCTATTAACTACATAACAAATAAATAAAATTATATATAAGAACATATTTATTTATTGCCAAAAAACAAAGGAGGAAGGCGCATAAAAGAGACACAATATATTGCAAATCAACATAAAGATAGAGATTACTCATTAGCAGTTACATTAAATACAGACCATTGTGCACAATGGCGAAAAAGGACAGATATGTAAGATACATTAAAATAACAAAATTTAACAATATGTTGTGGATAAGATACATACTTCAGACCCAGTGCATTAAAAAATTTGAAAGTAGAAGTTCAGAACTGCTCAAGCAGGACTCTGGTAAGTCCAATAAAGTTCATTGCCTCCCTACCCCATTTCTCTCATTGATCCCCACTCTGTCTCTGTCCTCTGCCAGCCTCTCTCGCAGGTGTGCTCCAATCACTTAACCTCAAACCCCAGGACTAACTTCCCAAACCAGATTAACCAACCACCCTACCATAGTCCTCTAAGCCCTCACCTAGGCAGTCCCTTCACCCCCAAATTCCCAGTCTCTAGAACAGACAGACAGACCTGCTCAGCCAGGACTCTAGTAAGTCAGATCAAGCTCATTCCATCCCCACCCCATTTCTCTCATCCACAACCACTCTGTCTCCTGCCAGCCTCTCTCACAGGTGGGCTCCAATCATTTAATCTCAAATCCCAGGATTAACTTCCCAAATCAGATTAACCAACCACCCTGCCATAGACTTCTAAGTCCTCACCCAGGCAGTCCCCTCACCTATATGTCCCAATGGCAATGCAAAAACTTCAAAAATATGAAAAACCAGGAAAATGTCCACAACAAAACCCACAAGTCCTGAAGAAGTGCACAAGATTGTGATTCATCCTCTAGAACCCCAGGACACAGAATTTAAAATAATAACCATAAACATGATCAAAGAATTATACGAAAACACAGAAATACCACTCGAAGAACTCAAAGAGGAAAGGCATAAACTTTTGGCAGAGGCTCAAGAATATACAAATATATGGCTTAATGAAATATCAAAAACAATTCATAATTTGAAAAAATTATCTAAAAATCACTAAAGAGATAGAAATAGTGAAGAAAACCCAAATGGAAATGATCTCGGGACTGAAAGACTCAATAAACCAATTAGAAACAAGAGGAGAAAGTCTCAGAAGCAAAATGAATGAAATGGAAAACAGAATATCATGACTGAAGGATAAAGTTGAAGATCTGGACTCCTTAAGCAAAGACTATGCAAAATTCACAAAATCACAGGAGTGGAACTCTCAGGAAATGTGGGACAAAATGAAACTTATAGGCATACAGGAAGTAGAAGAAAATCAAACCAATGGCATCAAACAGATCTTCAATGGGATTATAGAAGAAAACTTCCCTAAATTAAGCAAAGATATACCTATAGAGATTTAAGAAGCACACATTACACCATTAAGGCATGATCAGAACATAAAGTCCCCACGACATATCATAGTAAAAACATTAAATGTACAGAACAAAGAGAGGGTTTTGAAAGGTGCTAGAGAAAAACAAGTTAAAAATAAAAGAAAATCAATCAGAATAACAGCTGACTTTTCAGTGCAAACTGTGAAAGCCAGAAAGGCCTGGAAGAAAATATTCCCAGTTCTAAATAAACGATGGATGCCAACCCCACATATTTCATCCAGCAAAACTATCTATCAAGGTCCCAGGGGGCACAGAAAATTTTCCATGACACAAATAGGCTGAAAGAATTCATGTCTCCCAAACCAGCACTACAGGGAATACTTGAAACAATACAAAGGACCAAAGAAAGGAATGAATATTCCCAAGAGGTTACAGAAAGAAAGTAAAGAAAGGTGTAACAATGGAAACACAAATAGGGCCACAAACACAAAGAAATTAAAATGACAGTACACAATCCGCACCATTCAATATGAACACTAAATATTAACAGTCTCAACTACCCTGTCAAAAGACACAGGCTAGTGCAATGGATCAAGAAAGAAAACCCATCCTTTTGTTGTCTTCAAGAAAATCATCTCACTTTCAAGGATAAACACTATCTTAGGGTAAAAGGATGAAAAAAATAATCCAAGCAAATGTCCTGTCCCTAAGAAGCAAGCCAGTGTTGCAATTTTAGTATCTGACAAAATAGGTTTCAAATTAAAAATCATCAGAAGAAGGAGGGTTACTTCATTCTAATCAAAGGAAAAACTGACCAAATAGATATTACAATCATGAACATTTATGCACCAAACTCTGGAGTACCCAATTTCATAAAATCAGTAGTCCAGAACAATAAAACAGAGATTGGCACAAACTCAGTGGTAGTGGGTGTCTTAGTTTGTTTCTTCATTGCTGTGACAAAATACTCTGACCAATACCAACTTGGGGAGGAAAGGGTTTATTTATCTTACATATCCTGGGTCACAGTTCATCTGGGAGCCCAAGGTAGGAACTCAGGGCAGGAAGCTGGAGGCCGGAGCTAGAGCACAGGCCATGGAGGAACGTTGCTTACTGGCTTGCTCCTCTGGCCCCTGCTCAGCCTGCTTTCTTATGCAACACAGGACCACCTGCCCAGGGATGGCACCACCCATAGTGGGCTGGGCCCTCCCACATCACTCATCAAGAAGATGCCCCTCAGACATGGCCACAGGCCAGTCCAAAAGAGGCGATCCCCCAACTGAGGCTCCTTCAACCCAGGTGTGTCAAGTTGATACTAAAGCTATCCAACACAATGGGCAACTTTAATACTCCACTTTCTTCAATAGACAGGTCAAGTGGACAAAGAATAAACAGAGAGACATCTGAATTAAATACCATACTGTATGAAATGGACCTAACAGATATACACAGAATATTCCACCCAACCACAGAAGAGTACACTTTCTACTCAGCAGCTTATGGAAGTTATTCTAAAATGACCACATTCTGAGACACAAAACAAATCTCAACAAATCCAAAAAAATTGATATAATTCCATGCCTTCTATCAGACCACAGTGCAATAAAGCTTACAATCAATAGCAAAAGAAGCTCTAGTAAGTATGCAAACTCATGGAGATTAAAAAACACACTCCTGAATCATGAATGAGTCAAAGAAAAATTAAGAGAGAAATAAAAGTATTCCTGGACCAAAATGAAAATAGAACACTATGCAACAAATTCTCTGGGACACCCAAAAAGCAGTCCTAACAGGTAGGTTTATAGCTTTTAGTGCCTGCATTAAAAAATCAGGAAGAACACATGTAAATGACTTAGCAATACAAATCAAGACTCTGGAAAGGCAAGAACAAACCAACCCCAAACCTAGTAGACAAAAAGAAATAACAACACTCAGAGCAGAAATTAATGAAATAGAAACAAACTAACTAAAATAGACAATTTAACATAAATGGTTTCAGATTTCAATATTACATTTCATAATGGTTCCCAAACATTGAAATATACTTTCTCTGCCTGGATACATGAACATTTTCTTATCAGAACATTTGTTAGACTATAAAGAGGCCTTAATAAATGGTGAATCATGCAAAGAATGGTCTCTGACAACAATTAAATGAAACTAAATATCAGTAACAGAAGACAAATTGAAAAAAATCATAAATAATGCCTTTAATTAATAAACATAATAGAAGGCATTGCAAAACAATGATTTTGTTTCTCATTTCAATTTATTTGAACAGAACATAAACAAGGACTATGTATGGACAATTATGGCATATAACTCAAACATTATTTAGAGAAAAATAATTAGTTCTAAATGCATATTTTTGAAATTAAAAATGTCTTAAATCAATATCTTAAACCCATATCATAAGAAAAGAACAAGCTAGACACAAAACAAGCAAAAGAAAATAAAATAGGCAATATATATGTATATTATATATGCACCATCTATAAAAGAGGCTATTATGGAATATCAAAGAATTCGGTTCATTGAAAAAAAAATGTTAATGAATGTTAACAGACATTTGGCTACATAACATAAAAATGAAAAAAAAATTCAAAATTTCTATATTGCTCAGCAGTAAGTGAAGAATTAGAGAATGAACATTGCTTCTGATCTTATGAAAATAAAAATATTATATGGGAATTTTATGAGCAGTCCTACAGTTGTATAAACAGTGAAATGAACAAATTTTTGAAAGGTCATAAAGTACTAAACTATCTTTAAAAAGAAGGAAACCTGAATACAACTATAACAATGGAGACAGATCAGAAGGCAGTTTTGTGTACAATAGTGGTATTCCTCAAGCTGATTTACACATTCAATTCAATGCACACCAGACTCCACTGTGTGACTTACGTTTCTCAACACCAATTGAATCAACTTAAGAAAAGAAAATTTTAATTCACTTCATGATTTCAGTGGAGTTTTAGCTCACAAGGCAGATTTCATGATTCGGGGAGCATGTGGCTGACAATCCTCTCATGGAATGGATCAGAAATCAGGGGAAACTAGTCAGGAACCAGGGACAAGG
>NW_008339516.1:1002671-1013004 GCF_000622305.1 Nannospalax galili | reverse complement strand
GCCCCCCCCCCCCCCCGCCAGTGGTCAATTCTTTGCAACAGCCCTCACTCCCTAACACCCAAAATAGTGTCACCAACTGGGGACTAAGTTCTCAAATATGAGCTTGTAGGGGACACTTTAATTTGAAAGTATTTCTTTTGCAGAATTTGGTAAACTGGTTTCTAAATTATGTATGAAAATGGAGATATATGGCCCAGAAGAGCCAAAACAATCTTGAAGAAAAAGAACAAATTTAGAGTTTTCATACTTGTCAATTTATTTTAAAAAGCAGACTAGGTGAAACTCACAGAAGGTGAGATCAACAGAAGACAGAAAATAACCAGAAATAATTTCACATTTTTCACAAAAGTTCCAAGGCCATGAAATTGGAAAAGAATATTTTTTCAAAACAGATTGCTGGCACAACTGAACATCTACATATAATGTGGGATTGGAATCACATTTCATATCATATAAGTAATTAATTCAAGATGGTTCATAGATATAAACTTAAAATACAAATCTATAAAAGTCTTGTAATAAAAATTGGAGCAAGTCATTATAACCTTAAATCAGGCAATGACATTTCTTAGATAGGCCAAAATTAGAGTAGCAAGGGAAAAAGAAGATGAGTTCTTTTAAAAATTGTTTCTTCTTTACAAATGATTTTTATAAAATGAAAAGGCAACTCGTCAAATGTGAAAAATATTTTGAATTAAAATATCAGATAAAGGACTTTCATAGTCTGAATATGTAAAAACAAGTTATAGAAATGATAAAGGAGGTCTAGTGATGTAGCTCAGTAGCAGAGAGCATGTTCACTTTTCATGAAGGCTGCTGTTTGACCTCCAGCCCTGTACTAGAGTGATAACAGTAACAATGGAGAAATAACTAATATTTCAAATGAAAACCATTTAAAGATCACATACAAATTATCAATCAGAATATTAGAAGAGGTTTAATTTTGTATATATAAGACAAATATAAATCAAACCCACTTTACACATGTTGTCTACTCAGAAGCATACTTTGAGATGATGAGGAAATTTTCAATACATATAATGATGACTTACATGTTTCCCTATGTTGGAGAGGGGAGTACCTAATTACAAAGCCCACCTGGCTACTTCTCTGGGTATTCTTGACTGTGTCTGAATTAAATAGAAGTATAAAACAGAGAATTAAGAACATGTTTTGATGTTAGAACACCACATTTGTTTTGAGAACTTACAAATTTTGAAAACGATACATTTATGCTCCAGATAAATCAAGCCAACTTTATAATAATTATTTGTTTTGACTTTTCAAATTGACTACGTTATAAACACCTTCATTGAAAGGTGAATGCAAGAGTACCCAGAAGCCTTTTCAGTGCAGCTGCAATTTGATGAAACTATATCATTCTTTACCATGCTGTTTCCCGTTAGTTGGTGATCAAAAGAAAAATTCCAAAGAAGATCAGTAGGATGCAAGATTGATTACACACTGATTCAACAGTGTAATCACTAGCTCATGCAATCTCAGCATGAATGGAGTCCCCAGAGAGCTGGTTGCTATCTGATAGCACGACAGAGGGGAGAAATCAAATGACTCCTAGAATGTAGATTGGTTCTGGTTGCATTACACAGGAAAGGATTATATCTCACACTGTCATCCATCCTGGCATCTGAGAACAGTGCATGTAAAACATCTAATTTCCACTGAAGATATATATCAACTTTGCTATACAGCCTGATTCAGCAACTCCTGGGAAGAAAGAGAAACTGCACTAGTGCTGTGTGAAAATAAGTGCAATTAATTATAATGTGCTTTGGGTGCTTCCATCCAAGGACACAGGACTATTTTTTTATTATTACTTAATTTACATCCCCTAGATTGGTCACTCCCCATTAGAGTTATAAATCTAAAACATTGTATTTCCCATCTATTGGAATCATTACAATAATTATTTAAGGGCATTGGAAAAAATTAGAAGAAGTAACGGAAAGAGAGATTAAATTTCGAAATGTAGTTCTAGTTCGCACAAAATATGTCTGTGACTGTAGATAAGGGACTGGAAATACTTTTACCCTAATAAGTTCATATAAAAATAGAGTTGTCATATTTGGAATTTCTGAAACCAATTGATCTAAACTTGGAAATCTTTTAAATTAATTTTATTTTTTTTTTATTTGTCTTTTTGAGACAGGGTCTCCTTGTAGCCCCAGCTGTCCTGGAACTCACTATGTAGACCAGGCTGGCCTTGAACTCACAAAGATCTGCCTGCCTCTGCCTCCCAAGTGCAGGGATTAAAGGCATGTGCCACCATGCCTGGCTTATTTATTTTTGAAGACAATCTCTGTTTGATTTGTAGCCCCAGCTGAGGTCTGGAACCTAACATATAGACTGGGCTGTCCTTGATCTCATAGAGATCTACCTGTATCTGTCTCCAGAGTGCTGGGATTGAAGCTGCCCATCACCACACCCAGACTTTAAATTATCTTTTACATATCGTCTAGACCTATAACTCTGGGAAAAATTAAAACTATTTAGATTTGTCATGAAAAATAGGTATTTTGATATATCTGAGAAAACAAATACTGAATAATTTGCATTTATGTACTAAATATTTCTTACCCATTAATTCAATAACTTAAATATTTTAGTATAAGTGACAAAGTCATAAAATACTTTCTAAAAATAATCATATAGAGATCCTCTCAGATGAAAATCAAATAAACTCTATGTTGTTCAATAACAAGTAAAAATGAGGTAGCGTGTATCTAACCCTTTCTTTTGGTAATATTCAGAGTAAAATATCATTTGTACAGTAATTCAAGTCTCTCTTGAGTCACCTGAACATCTTCCCACTTCCATAAGGGAAAAAAAGGAGGATTGGAGCTCTTTGAAGAGGGATTGCAAGTAATTTCTTAGACACAAAGACAACAAATTGAATTGGGCAAATTGTCTAGCAGGGAAGATGGCTTCGGCATACCTGAAAAAAAACTGCTTTATAGACACTAATAAATGGCAATCACTGTTATCCTAGGCCTTCCAGTGAATGGCTTTCTATGGAAGAATTTAGAACAGCTCACATAGCTTTTATACAGAAGCTCTATACTTACTCTAGTTTTGCTGTACATGTTCAGTATTACAGTACAAATTTTAGCATTATATTTTTATGCTTTTTATTTTTCATTTTTTTTTAAATATTCTCTAGGCCATAGTGTTACTTAAAAAAAAAAAACTTTCCATAACCAACTCTAGAATCCTTAATAAACAGATAAGCAGAATGTTGTGAGCAGTTCAATGATGATGAATTTCACAGACAAAATGGACATGTCTTTGCTGGGCATGGTGGCACATGCCTTTAATCCCAGCACTCGGGAGGCAGAGGCAAGCACATTTCCGTGAGTTTGAGGCCAGCCTGGTCTACATAGTGAATCCAGGCCAGCTGTATCTAAGGGAGACCCTGTCTCAGAAAGACCAAAAAAAAAAAAGGTGTCTCCTAAAAAATAGGCTAATACAAGTATGTCCAACTTGAAAGGAAAAAAAATCACAGCCACATGGCTTTTGTTCAGGTAAGAAAAGGATGTTCTTCTTTGAAGAGGTATGAATCAGTATAATAATCACCTCAGCTGACTTCCTTCCAACACACACACACACACACACACACACACACTAACCCACAGTATTTTTTAAACAATGCAGGAAAAATACTTAACATATTTCTACATTCATTCATGCTCAAAAAAATCTCAGTAAAGTACTTCAGAAATATCCTTAGCCTGACAAAATCCTATCCAACATTGCTTAATAGTGAAAATTTGTTGAATAAAATAAATAAAAATTAAAGTTTTAAACATTCAAGACATTTATTAAATTGTTAGTGGAAGACTTATCTAGTGCTTTATAACAAGTAAAAGAAAAAAATAATGGAAAAGAAAAAAAATAGATTATTTCTAGGTGACAGCTATCTACATTAAAATAAATAGTAATGTTTCTACAGTTCCAAACCTAAGAATTAATCTTATTAATTAAGGTCTATGGATTAATTGGTAATAAATATTTTTATGTACACACAGAAAGTAGGACTTGGAATTTAAATTTAAAAGCCAAAAATGTCTTTTTGTAGCTGGGTATGGTAGGACTATCCAAGCCCCTGAGAGGCAGGGGCAGGCAAATCTCTGAGACTGAGACCAGCCTAGCATACATAGCAATTTCCAGGTCAGTTGGGGCTACAGGGAGACCCTGTCACACAAAGACCAAAAAAAAATTAATTTTTTAAAACTGGAAAAAGTATTTTTATTGATTCTTTGAGAACTTCATACAATGTGTTTTGATCAAATCCACCTGCACCTTATGACCCCTCTACTTCATGTTCTCTATTATTATACTCTATTATTATAACTCTTACCTTGTGGGAGACAGGCTTAAGCCTAGGGTGAAAGCCTTGTTGACAGCCATATAGCAGGCCCAAGGCAATGGCCCAACTGCTGGAGCCACAAGAAATGCCTTGTGGCATTTGCTCCCATTGGCAGATCATGAGGCTAAGGCCTAGAGCTCGCCACTTCCTAATCACCACCCTTGGAATCCAAAATTGCAACACTTAGATATTGCAACAGTCAAAGTCATGTGGTTTCCAGGAATCCAGGCTCTGTAATCTGAAACCCAGTATGCTAATGAGGCATCCTACCTTATTCTGTGATAAGGTGTTAAGTCTGTTATGCTAATAAGGTATTTTACTTGCTGTGCTGTGATAGGATGCTAAACCTGTTATGCTAATACGGTTTCCTACTTGCTGTGCTGTGATTGGAACACTACCCCTATATAAGCTTGTGACTTCTTGCAATAAACCAGACCTGTGTCACTGAACCTGGTCTCCTGTGTCTGAATGTGGCTCTGCTGACACAGTCTGCTCACAAGCCCTGGGGTCTGGGACTGGGCAGAAGCAGCAACGAGACACAGTCTCCTCACAAGCCCTGGGGTCTGGGACTGGGCAGAAGCAGCAACGATAAGTAAGAAGCAGCGCCAGGTGAGCAGAAGAGTGGCCTCAGTCCAGGGCAGGCAGAAGAGAGGCCTCAGCCAAGGGCAAGCAGAGGAGCAGCCTCGACGCCAGTGAGAACAAAGGAGTGGTGCCCATGAGAACAGAGGAGTGGTGACCGCATTACCTGAAGATTGAGTTCTTCTCTCCTATTTCTCTCATCTACTGGTTGCCTTTTCCTCCCAAAGCATGGGCACATATTCTTGTACTCTCTTCAGTACTTTTCAGCATTTTAAGGTCTGATTTGAATAAAATAATTATTGAAAAATTAAAATTATTTTATCCTTGAAAATTTGAAGTAAGCCAAGTATGGTGGCACACACTTTGGTCTCAGCACTTGTGAGGCAGAAGCAGGAGAATCTCTATGAGATTGAGGCCAGCCTAGTCTACATAGTGGGTTCCAGTCCTGCTAGGGCTATATGGAGATCCAAGTCTTAAAAAATAAATAACAAAGCCAAGTAGGCAATATAGAATAACACGGTATTATTTCCCCAATCTGTGTTCCTTATCTCTTACTTCAACTGAATTTATTGAATAAGAGAAATTTTATTACTGATTTTAACCAAAATGCCTTGAACATCATATTATTCAATAATTATCTATTTTATGCCATCTAATTTTCATTGCATTACAAAGCTGATGGTTTTATCATTACAAGAGTATTTTTAAATGAACTGCATTTATCAAATGATAGGAATCACACTTATTAAATTAGTCATAGCATCTCATAATATATGATCTTCCAAAACAGAAATGGCTGAAAAGAAATGGAATAATATATCATCAAAAGTAACTTTAAAGGGGTTTGGTTTGTGTGCATTTGATAGATGACCTGACACCATACCAACCATGTAGGTATTTATCTTTCTCATGTTTTGTTATATGTGTCATTCTAGGACAGGGTGGCAGATTTCCAATGGTATCAAGGAATCAAACTGCCAAATTCACTTGAAGCTTCTTAACAAATTATGGTTAAATTCTACCCCAAATGGGATATCTGTATCTTCAGTTGATGAGTCTCTTACCTATTTCAAATGAAATGTACATAGAAGGGAAGGATGAGATGGTCTGTTTTAAGGAAACCTCTGCTTGTAACTTATTTAGTGGTGATCCCTTTCTGTGAAAAAAAAAAACTTGAAGTTGATTATTGGCTCCAGTTCCAAAGGTTGTGGTGTGAAAATATTTGAGGATAACAAAGGAAAAAATGGTAATTTTGGATTAGTGGGTAGGAAAATCTTTCTTAAAATGTTTCAGCAAGAAATATTTGAAACTTTGAAGCTGTCCTTGGATAGCTGTTAGTTAATATTCACTGTAACTTAGAGATGTCATTTTTTTTTGTTTTACTTTTTGACTCTTTTAGAAAAATTGAACTGGCATAAATTATAAACAAAATTTAGATGTTAGCTGACTTTTCAGAATCTAAGACCTTAGTTATAAAATAAAAAAATGATTTATTTCTTCACCATATACTAGGAAGATTCAAATGAAAGGGAAAAGGGAAGTTGAATTTTGAAGTAACTTCCTGTCATTAGTTAACAGGTTGCAGAACTGCACATATTTTGTAAACTACCTTGACATTAATTTTTCACAAATATGAAAGTCCTCAGATGATGATGCCTCTGTAGAATAGCCTCAAAAGGTAATATTATATCTTTATCCATTAGTTTCAATTTCAATGTTCTGCAAAAGCCTCTTCCCTAAAGTAGATTCCAATAAACAAGAGTGATTAAGTCATCAAGGACAATGTAACTCTGATGCTCCTACCATCCTTCAAGACTATGCACAATTGCACATTATTATTTTCCTGCTCCAAGCTTTCAACATAAGTCTTGAGATCCTGAATGTCAGCATAATGTGAGCACTGCATCACTAGTCTAGCAACAAATATTCTCCACTGGAAAATAAATGATGTTTATCGTGCCCATTGTTTCTGACCCTTCTGTGTTTGACCTCTGTACAGCATCTTGTTCTAAAGAAGATTGAGACCTTGAAAAAGTTTGGTGAAAATTTGATAGTAGGTGATTGTGCTACTATGCCTTTATCTTACTTAATCTTAATTTCAAATCAATGTTGTATTTTATTTTATGACTAAACTTTGGGTTATATCTTGCTTTTGAAGTTTAAAATTTTTGGCTTGTAAGAATGTTAGTTTATTAAATTATTTAGTTTAGTTATTTTAATTTCATTGCTTTTTCTTATTGTTTATTAATTTTATCTATTATTTTTATTTTATGTGTAATGCCTACAGAGGACAGAAGAGATTGTTGGGTCCCCTGGAGCAAGAGTTACAGACAGTTGTTAGCTGCCATATGGGTGCTGGGATTCAAAGCCCAGTCTTCTGCAAGAACAGTCAGTGTTCTTAGCCACTGAGCCATCTCTCCAGTCTCAATTTTTCTTAGTTTTATACATATTTTATTCTACATTATGATGTTGTTTGCTTATGGAAATATTGTTTCACTCATGTTAAAATTCTCCTTAGAGTATGTCTGTGATTTTAAAACTAATCCTGAGTATAATTCTGCATTTATTGGTTGTGTTTTCACTGCTATTATACATAGAATTTTCTTTGCATATTTCTTTGCCTTTTGAATTTAGTTATATAATCATTTGGCAGACATACAAACCTGGAGCCAAGATAGCTAGATAATGGGTTAATATCTTCTAATGGTAGTTGTATATACTTAGGAAAATAACTTAATCTTTTAGTGTTAGGTACTTCTTCAAAAATACAACCATAATCACATCAACCCAAATGTTATAAATAAATACGTGTATATACATTCATGTGTATGTGCACATTTTAATATATTAATATGTACAAACTCATTTTCTGCAAAACTCTCTATATGTACATTATTTATTACTTATATATTTTCATTTTATCTGTTATTTTGAAACAGTCTTACAGATTGGACCCTATGTTCACCAAGGTAACATCAGGACTTATGGAAATATTTTTTATATAGCTGCTGTCTATAGATTTTTATTGATTAATATTTCAATTGAAGCATCTTAATTTTGTTGAAAATTAATTTGGATTTTCATGCACTAGATAGGAACTTTTTTGTATAAAATGTATTTAGATTTTGTTAAATAGAGTTCTTATACTAAATATGATACTTTTCCTTAAGATATTTCTTGAAGAAGGGGCAAATATTGATGTAATAAAGAAAAATTATAGCAATAAAGTTGAGTGAAGATTGAAGGGTACATTAATTCCAACATATAGCAATATTTAAAATACAGAAGTATTCATAATCAAAGCTAAGCAGAAACTTTCTCACACAGTAATAACTGACCTTATTTTGTAATCTGTCTTAAGAAATGACAATTTTTTTTTTTTTGACAGAGTCTCTCTAGTCCCAGTCTGCCTGGAACTATGTGGATCAGGCTGGCCTCAATCTCACAGAAATCCACCTGCCTCTGCCTCCTGATGTTTGGGATTAAAGACCTGTACCACCGTATCCAGAAAGAAATGACAACTTCAAAAGAATCTTATTTACTATTTTGTGTGTAGGAGTGTATACTTTGCATGTTTCTAAGTGCATCCATGTCATGCAATGCACACAGAGGTCAGAAGAGGGCAATGGATCACCTGGAACTCTAGTTACAGATGACTGTTAGCTGCCATGTGGGTGCCAGGAAGTAGACCATGGTCCTCTGCAAGAGAAGTCAGTGCTTTTAACCACTGACCCATCTCTCCAGCCCCCAAGAAATGATAATATTTTGTTTTGATCAGAGTTTGTAATTATATCAGTCCTTCCTGAGAGTTAATTCTATCTTCTAACTTGAAGCATCATGAAAAGGTTAATAAATATGAGAAGAGTGAAATAGAAATATTAACATGCATACAACTTTAAAAAGCATTAAGGAAAATATCGAAAAATTAAAAATGACTGTATTGATGTTTTTGTATACAGCTTTAGTTAGCAGAAAACTCAAAGTAAGTTTAAGCCAGATAGATGTTGAAACAGTTATTCTATGCATTTTCTTTTCGTGGTCTTTGACAAATTTTGCCTTATACTTTCATTCAACCACCTAATAATCTTGTCCTTTAAGATATTTTTGACATCTGTGTTTTCCCTCACAAAAAATAAATTGTAGAACAGGTGTCCTCACATCTATTTTGAGAAAATGGGCCAAAAATTTCATATCTTAATATGTAAGTTGTTGAAAGACATTTAAAAAAGTAGCTGGAAGCTTTAAAACCTGGTGTTGAAGATGAAATTGCATCTGAGAAATTATTCTTGCAACCAATGGAAAAATAAATGCATAGAGTCTTATAGAGATATAGGAGATATGCAAAGATTGACACTTTCTATTTAAATAAAATTTATTAGTCATTTGGTAGTATAATCGTCCCAGACAAGGAAACATATTGTATCCCAGCATTGTTTAATTGACTTAACAGTGGTATTTTCTTTCTGTATGTAGCCCAAATCTTGAGTTAGAAAAAACACCAAACCAAACCAAACCAAACAAAACAAACTAGAGGCTAATTGTCCACAATCTTGCATTATTTTCTCATGCTGTATTATTTATTTTTCTGATTTATCTGAAGATAAATCATATTTCTTGTTCCCTTATATTTTGAATGTTTTCCCTTAACTGATTTCCAAATTCCTGTCTATATTTTAGTATTATTACTTTTTTTTTTAGTCTGAATCTTTTTAATCCCAGCACTCGGGAGGCAGAGGCAGGCTGATCTCTGTGAGTTCAAGGCCAGCCTGGTCTACATGGTGAGTTCCAGGACAGCTGGGGCTACAGGGAGACCCTGTCTCAAAAAGACCAAAAAACTCTGTATGTATAGTTTTTTTTTCTTTTGTTGTATTGAGAATTCCATTCATAACTGTATTTACAGAAGTTCCACACCTCTCTCTACCTCTCTAAATCCTTTTGGGCTCCCCTAATCACTCTCACTTTCTTATATTCTTCTATGATTATTACTGTTATAAATAAGTACAAACTTTTATATTCACATACACATACTCATAAAGCTCTCTGAGCTCATTTAGTGGTATTCATTGTACATGTGTTTAGGGATGACCAAAAATATTCTCTTCTGCTTTCTCGAGACTACACTGGTATTGTTCAGATGAAATTAGCCAGCACTCCTGGGATATTAGAAAACTTTGTTCCAGTTGAATAGTACAAATAATGCTGAATGATGTTCAGAGATTTTCAATAATTCCCCCAGTTTGATCCATGTCAGCATTAATTCATCTTTATAAACAACCTGCATGTATTAAATATCTCAGGTCCCTCCACATTCCGTTTTACTTGTGCTGTGTGGTGTTGCACCTTCACCTTTCGATTAACCATCAGTGCTTA